>NC_051075.1:18190831-18490831 GCF_004664715.2 Peromyscus leucopus
CTGGTGCCCAGGGATGGGGTCCGGGTTGGGCCCGGATACTCACCTCTGGTCCAGAAGGGAAGTCGGAGGCAGGATGGGAGCTGGGGACTGGTCTCTAAGTCTCAGGAAGTGGCTGGGGTCTCGGGCAGATGGGCGTGGGGGCAGGGCACAGAGATTGCAGGGGCTGCCGGGGGGCTTGGAAAAGGGGATCCCTCCCGGTGGGGCTAGAAGGGGACCTGCCCGGTGGCCAGAACCTGTGGCCAAGTTGGGCAGGTCTTCCCGGAGTGGCTGGTGCCCAGGGATGGGGTCTGGGTTGAACCCGGATACTCACCTCTGGTCCAGAAGGGAAGTTGGGGGCAGGATCCATTGTGGCTCTATTCTTAATAGCCAGAAATGAGAAACAACCTAGAAGTACCTTAACATAAGAATGAATGTTTTAAAATGTGGCACATTTACACAGTGGAGTATTACTCAGCTGTTAAGAAAAATGACATCATGAACTTTGCAGGCAAGTGAATGGAACTAGAAAAACAATCATTCTGAGTGAGGCAACTCAGACCCAGAAAGATAAATATGATATTGATTCACTTGTAAGTGGATATTAGCCATTAAGTGTATGATAACCAAGCTACAATCTGCAGACCCAGAGATGTTAGATAAAGAGGTCTAGGGTGGATGTGTGGATTTTCTGCAGGGGGAGGAATAGAACAGATTTTATGGGAGGACTGGGAACCTTTATGGGCAGGAGCAGTGAGGTCACATAGCCAGGGAAATGAGGTGGAGGGAGAGTGCAGGCAGAGGCAGCTGGAATTGGTAGGATTTAGGGGGATGGTGTGGAAACCTAGTGCTGGGCAAACTGCCTAGAATCTATGAAGATGGTCCTAGTGATAACTGCTAGTAATGGATTTGGGTATAAGGAGTGTCAGCTGGTTATCTTCTGCTAACAGGCAAGGCTTGTATTCAATTAAGTCATTGGCCACGGGAGTCTCACGGAAATCCCCAAATAACTCATGTGTTGCTATGTCAAGGGGATACTCTCATCAAACTGACAGCAAGGCTCCATTGCCAAGGACAATACCACACAACTCATTGAATATGGAGAAGTCTGGCTTGCACCTAGATAGAGCCTTCACCCCCATGTTTTAGTGTCTTTGGTGAGGGAAGTTATGCTACAAGTGCCCAAAAGAGAAACAGAAACTTCAACTTAGCCACAAAACCTTTGATCTACAATTCCTCCTGCCTGAGAAAAAACTATGCTAGGGAAATTGTGGCATAAAGCTTGTGGGAGTAACCAACCAACGTACAATTTGTCTTAAAACCCACTCCATGAGATAGAACCAGTAAATGACACATCTTGTGTTGACCAAATATCAGAAATTAGATACCTCAGAGACCTAGGTTAAAACCAAATATTATTGTTCTGACAAAATCGTAACAATAACAGGACTCCTAACAATATTTTATGTTGATAGGTCAGTACCTTATTCAGTCACCATCAGAGAATCTTCCTCCCAAAGCAGATGGGAACAAATACACAACCAAATATGCCAAGAGAGAGACCTCAGAACACACAGCTCTAAATGGGATGTCTCCATCAAATCTTCATAGCTCAGGGAACCCTGTAGAAGAGGATCGGGAAAGAGTGTAAAAAACAGAGGAGATTGAGGATAACAAGAGAACAAGGACCTTTAAATCAAATGAACAAAGTTCATATGAACTCAGAGAGACTGATCTGCTCCAGATCTCCTCTGTATATATGATAACTTTAAGTTTTGTATTTTCATGGAACTCCTGAGTGTGTGGATGACAGGATCTGATTCATATGCCTTCTGTTGGGCTCTTTCTTTCTTTTGGTTTGCCTTATCCAAATTCATTGTAACTTTTTTATTAAGAGATTTTCTATTCACTTTACAATAACCACAGATTCCCCTGTCCTCCCTCCTTCCACCACCCCCCTCCATTCCACCTCCTCCAAGGCAAGGTCTCCCTTAGGGAGTTGGTAGAGCCAGGTACATTCAGTTGATGCAGGCCAAGCCCCTCCTTTCTGCACCAAGGGTTTGCAAAGTGTCTCACCATAGGCACCAGGCTCCAAAAAGCCAACTCATGCACTAGGAATGGGTCCCCATCCCACAGCCTGGGGGTCCCCTAAACAATTCAAGCTAAACAACTGTCTCGCTTATCCAGAGGGCCTAGTCCAGTACCATGAGGGCTCCTCAGCTATTGGTCCACAGTTCATGCGTTTCCACTATTTGGCTAGTTGTCTCTGTATTTTTTCCAGTCATGGTCTTGATATCCCTTGCTCATAGAATCCCTCCTCTTTCATTGGCTGGACTCCCGGAGTTCTGCCTGGGACCCAGCCATGGACCTCTGCATCTGCTTCCATCAGTCAATGGATGATGGTTCTATGATGACAGTTAGGGTATTCAGCCATCCAATCACCAGAGTATACCTGCTCAGGCACCTTCTCGACTATTGCCCGTCATCTATGGTGGAGTCATCTTTGTGGATTCCTGGGAACCTTCTAGCACTCTGTTTCTCCTTATTCCCATGATGTCTTCATTTATCATGGTATCTCTTTTTTTGTTTTCTCATTTTGTTCCCATTCCAGCTCAAACCTCCCACTCCCCTAGGCTCTCATCCCCTGTCCCTTGCCCTCCATTACCCCCCTCACCCCCAGTTTGCTCATGTAGATCTCATACATTTGTCCATCACTGGACGATCCATGCATCTTTCCTAGGGTTCTCCTTACTAGATAGCCTCCCTGGAGCTGTGGTTTGCAGTCTGGTTATCCTTTCCTTTATATCTAGTATCCACTTATGAGTAGTAATATTTTTTTTAATCTTACTATCTTTTATTTTGTTGTTTTGTTGTTATCTCTTAGAAGCCTGTTCCATTCTAATGAGAGACAGTAGGGAGTAGATCCAGATGGGAGGGAAGTGGGGAAGAACTGGAAGGAACAGAGGGAAGGGAAACTATAATCAGAATATATTATAAGAGAAAAGAATTTTTTTATAAAAGAAGAAATAAGCTTTAAAGTCATGCAAGTCTTCTTTTTTTTTCTTGTGTGCTCCTAATCCTGGACTAAAATTCTCTCAAAATGTCTTCTCCACTAAACACATTCAGAAAGATTCACCTTAATTAAGTGCTCAAATAAAATAAAGTCTATCCCTAAAACATGCTAGTCCCAGCAATATGAGAATGGACCAAATATGGAATCCCTTTAACTGTGAACCTGTAGAGAAGTAGGAAAGAGATATTAACCAAATAGTCAAAAATAAATGTGAAACGGTACCATCTCCACTTATTAAAAAGGAGTTCTGCAGGAAGAACCACAGGGATTGGGTCATTAAGGCAGCTTATGACTTTCTTGAGGAAATTGACATCGAGCTAATGTCTGAAGGAAAGTCTTTCCGGTGGCAAGAACTAGCAAGCATTCAGTAGGCACACTGTAGTCTGTTTAGATAACTTCAAAGTGGTCCTCACTTCCCTTAGGAATAAATTTAAAATTAAAATAACACTCTAGCTATAAATCTATAA
The DNA here is from genome assembly GCF_004664715.2 of Peromyscus leucopus. Lineage (NCBI taxonomy): Eukaryota > Metazoa > Chordata > Mammalia > Rodentia > Cricetidae > Peromyscus > Peromyscus leucopus. The sequence continues at coordinate 18,194,348 of NC_051075.1, forward strand.
ATCATACTGAACTTAAGAAATTTCTGACCAAAGATATTTAATCCTGAAACTAGCAACAACAAAGAAGCACTATTAGAGATGGATCATTGCTGTGGATACCACTCTATATAAATAAAACACTGATGGCCAGTGACCAGGCAGGAAGTATAGGCGGGACAAAGAGAGAGGAGAATTGGGGAAACAGGAAGAATGGGGAGAGACACTGCAGCCACCGCCAGGATAGGCAGCATGTAGAGACTCTGGTAAGCCACCAGCCACGTGGCAAGGTATAGATTTATAAAAATGGGTTAATTTAAGATAAAAGAACAGTTAGCAAGAAGCCTGCCACGGCCATACAGTTTATAAGTGATATAAGCGTCTGAGTGAGTGTTTTATATGTGAATTGTGGGACTGCGGGGCTTGGGGAACCTGGAGAGAAGCCCTCCAGCAACAAATGGCGCCCAACGGCTCGAGTTTCCACCTTAAACCTGAGAATATTTAATAACCAATTCTAAACAGAGCCAAAACCAGGTTCCTGCTTCTTGTCTCATATGGGCAGCTAGACGCCGCAAAACGCGGGTTTGTACACTGGCGGGTTCCTGGCAGGTGCGTTTGACCGGCAGTATGGCGGAAATGAGGCGTCTGCCAGCGGCACATTATGCTGTGTAGTAGATTTAGTCTTTACTAGTATTAAAAAAAAAAAAAAAACGGTTTCTGGGCTACACGCTGCTTTGATAAAAGCTTACACCCACTATTTCTGAGACTTTATGACTCCCAGAGCTGGGGGAAACCTTCCACTGCCATGTTGGGAAGCTAAAGTGGGCAGAGCCAGCAGCCACAGTGCGGTTTCAGTCTTACAATGGTGCAGTTTAAAGCAATAGGCTCAAGGTAATATAAAACATAAGCCATGTAAAGATGGCTACCACACAGAGAATCTGGATTATGTTCTCTTTGATATTCGTAACTAAAGAAAAACATTTGATTACAAAAGCTGTTGAGTTATGCCAAAATGTATATTTTAAAGGTACCTTGACTTCAAAATTTGGATATAAGGATATGTTACTTTGGAAAAGATGTTCTGCTTTTGTTTCCACAGAAAGCCAGAGGCTGTGGATTTGTTCCAGATTAAGATACATCAGGTTTCACCAGCCAAGACCCTCTGAAAGGTCTCCGATGACACCATGGCCCAGATGATCCAACATCCAGAGCAGTTTCAAGGCAACTGATTCACACAATGCAGCCTCACGGACTACCCCATAGGCCTAAAATTTTCTTTGCGTTCCCATAAGATACAGTGCCCCCTCCAGCAGGAAGTAGTAAGAGATGCTACGCCCAAATTCCCAAATATACCAAGCTGGCTTTAGAGGTGGAATTGGCTCACTCCCCCTCTAAACCCAGACATATTACTTAAAAAAAAAATGGTTAAGAGATTCTTGTGTCCCAAATCAGAAGAGCCCTCTGGTGTGGGACAGAGAGAAACCAATATTTTTATTTAAAACAGGTTGATTATAAATGTGATCTCTTTCTAAAAAAGAAAAAGGGGATATGATTAGATATATAGGAGGATATGGAGATGATAAGATAAAAGGGTAGATTAATGAACCTACTTTTCAAGAACAACTTGTTTAAAATGTTTTACATTGGTATAGATTTTAGTTTATGTTTAAAATGTTTTACATTGGTATAAATTTTAGTTTATTGATACAAACTTGAAGTTAATTTTGTTATACTGTATATATATATATATATATATATATATATATATATATTTCTATTCTTGTTTGAGGTATTATGTTTATGTAACTCACTTAAAATTGTAATGGATAATTAAAAATAGATTAATAATTAGTCATCTATGATAATCATATTTGTAGCCATGTTAGTTAAGTCTTCTAGGTATACATAGATATATTTCAGATAGATAGGTAATCTTCAAACACTTCATAGACCTAGAGAATATGGCATTTAAATAACTTAAAATTCTGTTGACGTGAGACACAATTGCTCCTGGCTGCACCAATTGATCCGAGAGAATGTTGGGCTTCCAAGACAGTTCCATTTGGAAGTTTGTCTTTTTGGCACAAAATGGCCTACTGGGCAAAGAACTGCCCTTGCCTTGATGGCTGACAGTACAAATGCAATGCTGTCCTTTCTGGACAAGTGGGACACAAGGAAAGCGACCACTGTACTCTGCCAAGACAGGGTAAGATGGTCTTTCAGAAATCCTGCTTCTGAAAGTGATCTGTCAGATACTCTAGGCCTGTAGCCAATTTAAATGCACCAACAATGCTGAGAAACATTAGGTGACTGTCCAGGCTGCCAGCTGTCTTGGTCTACTCTTGCAAGATTCCCGAAAGTTGCTTACATCCGTCTACCATTTCTTAGGTACCATTATGTTCCTTCTCAGGTCTTTGATGTGGTTAAAGACTAGATAGTTGTAATTTCCTCAGTTATGATAAAAGATAAGTTAGCTATAAAACCTTAAACTCACAAATATAAGATAGATAGGACATCTTCTTTAATATTGTAACTGTAATTCTTGCTCAATAATTGTTTTATTATATGTAATATTACCATGTTAAAGTTAAAACCTTCCTTTTAAAAAAAAAAAAGAAAAGGGGAAGTGCTGTGGATACCACTCTATATAAATAAAACACTGATGGCCAGTGACCAGGCAGGAAGTATAGGCGGGACAAAGAGAGAGGAGAATTGGGGAAACAGGAAGAAGGGGGAGAGACACTGCAGCCACCGCCAGGATAGGCAGCATGTAGAGACTCTGGTAAGCCACCAGCCACGTGGCAAGGTATAGATTTATAAAAATGGGTTAATTTAAGATAAAAGAACAGTTAGCAAGAAGCCTGCCACGGCCATACAGTTTATAAGTGATATAAGCGTCTGAGTGAGTGTTTTATATGTGAATTGTGGGACTGCGGGGCTTGGGGAACCTGGAGAGAAGCCCTCCAGCAACAGATCATAATTCAAGTGGTCAACCTGGGCATCCAGTAGTCTGGATTTACATAGTAGAACAGTTAGTTTCCTACAGCTAGTGAGAGAGATAAATAAAATATTAGAAAGAAATTCTTGGACTAATTTCTGACTTTCTGAAATGTACATGTCTCTGAACTGCAAACTATCTTTTGTATTTTGGCATCACCTTAGAGAATGTTTCCTTTAACTTCTACAGACTTACTTTGGCACAAAGATCCTAAGCACTGGTTATGTTCCAAGATGGAACCATTTCTGCATCTGCATATGTAGGTTAATCAAACAAATCACTAAACCCTAAAGTAAAACAGAAAAGGCTATGACCTATGAAAACAAAGCCAGACCCTGTCCTAGCATATCTATGCTAACAACAATGAAGAGGTATGTATGCAGAGCTAGCATTTTGCAGAGGGACCACCATGGTTCAAATGTGCAATTTATTTGTTCTTTTAAGGTGCCGTTAATTTTCCTATTTCTGAACTCTATATAATTGTATACTAAAAGAAGATTTTGATTATGTAATAATTTATAAATGCAATAAAATGCTATTTTTAAAGAACTGTGCCCCCTGCTTGTTACTGCTCCCCAAAGGGCCTAAATAAACTTTATCAGTGAGCATTTGCTCCAATTGCTATTTACCAAATGAGAAACTTGAGCTAAAAAAGAAACCTTAATAAAGCCAAATTTAAAATTGCTGTGCTTCATTCTGTGCAAGCATGACATTTAAATTAATAGCATCTATCTCTACCCCTTAGGATTTACGATATAATTTGGAAAATCTACAGATGGTGTGTATTCATTTCTGCCCTTTTTTCCCCTGAATTTTTTCCCTGAACATTGTTACTGCAAATATAAAGCACTGTTCTTGTAGCTGTTTTACTTGTAACTGTTTCTGTTCACCATGTTGAATGTAAAATTAACGTGGATTTAGTAACACCATTACAGCCTTAAGGAAGTAACAAAAATGCATATATATATATATATGTATATATATATATATATATATATATATATGTATATATATATATTGCATACCACTTTTCTCTGTGAGCAAATAACTGTTGATGCTTTCTTTTGCAAACCAGTCCAGGTCATAAAAAGGGAGACAACTGTAGCATGCTTTCTTCCAAGGTGAAATGCATCTCAGTTTCTGGGCTATGTTATAACCTTTGCAAGCAAGAGAAACTTTGCATGACAATTATATCATATGCTTTGCCTAGTTATGCTCCAATCTTTTATTGATTACATGACATATAACTTCAGGCAGACAAAAGAAAAATAATCCCTGTGATGCTGAAGCCAGTGGTGTTTATGAATATCCCCTGCTGTGTTAAGTGACTCAAACATCTGTCAGGTGTGTTACATTATAGCCACAGGAAAATTTCAAGCAGGCTGTGTGCCAAGCATAATGCTTTGTCTCAGACCTTGTCAATCCTGTTGATGTATGAACTCAGTATTCTAAGGACTAAGGTTCTAAATATGTTTATATTTTGCCTGATCTCTAAATCACATCAGGAGGCACAAAACTCTCATGGTTAGAAAGAAAAAGATCACTTTTAATGGACAGGACATCTCTTGACTCATAAAATGTGTAGGTTTTAATCTATCCTAGGACGATAGTTCCCTAGTCCTTTGTAATTCTGTTTTATATAAGCTTCATTTAGCAGACTAATTTCCATTTACTCAAAACAAATTAATTCTAAACAACTTGCAAAGGCTACTATGCTTTTTAAAGAGATTTACTACTGATAGCTTTACATTTTGCAAAGCACAGTGTCTAGAAACAAAGAGTTTGTAGGTATATTATTTACTGAATTACAATGGAAGTTACACTAACAGACACTAAGTTAGATGAAACTGTTTTATGAGGATAGCATATATGTGTTCAATTTAGATAACATAAGTGGTAAAAGAATCCACTCTTCTCATGACCTTTCACATTCTAATCTATGCATTGAATAGGTTTTGATTTGGCTTTGGGAAGCACAATAAACATAGTTCTATGATACATCAACTCAACTATTTTTCTTAAAAATGTATAAAACCTGTATTAAAGTCTATGTGAAAAATAAGTTCTGTCCCAAATAACAATGGTATACCTATCACATTAGCATGGCAAAGAATTCCATATTTTGTAAAAAATGGCATTCAAAATTTACTATATTTAAGTTCTGTATGATATCTAATATAAATTCTAGTAAATTCTACTCTAAATAAGGCTAAAACAAATCTGGAATAGGGTACCCTGCAATGTATAGAGAAGAAAATGATGCAATTTCAGATAGCTATTATATGTCAGTCTCCTTCCTGTTCAAACTGCCACACTATCTGATACCACATTTGAGAAAACACACTAGCAATTTAATTTCGTTCTAAGAAGACAGCTATTACCTTAGCTGAAATCCTTCAAAGTTACAAAACTGTCTTAATCCTTTAGGATGAAATCACAAATTGTGAGCTAATGATTTAACAGTATACTAAAATAAAAAACTCTAATAGCACTCATGGATTTTAATAAGAATATGCCAAGTTACACTATTCATAACAAACCCAAACAGAAATATCCCAACAATTGTTAATAGTTGTTGTGATATATTTTGTACCCCAATAAAGCTTGCCTGGGGGTCAGAGGAAAAAGCCAGCCACTATATTAAACATAGAGGTCAGGCAGTGGTAGTACATGTCTTTTATCCTAGCATTCAGGAGGCAGAGATCCATCCAGATCTCTGTGAGTTCAAGGTACACTGGGAAGAGCGCCAGGCATGGTGGACATGCCTTTAATCCTAGCATTGGGAAGGAAGGAAGATGGCAGGGCACAGAAAAGTATATAGGGTGTGAGTAAATAGGAAGTCTCTCTCTTGAGGCTGAGGATTTGCAGAGGTAAGAACATGACTGGCTTGTTCTCTTTCTCTGATCTTTCAGCTTTCACCCCAATAGCTGACTCTGGGTGTTTTATTAATAAGACTGTTTAGCAATTTGAGTTACAAATAGTGGAATGAATAATCTGATAGCATTATATTTAAAACTGGAGTTCTCTTCAGTATTAATAGGGCAGTGTATATAGGACATCATCTATACCTTAATAGCCAAAAGTAAACAACTCTATTAAAATGAGTAAAAGACCTGAATATTTTTTTTTTTAAAAAAAAAGCACAAGTAGACAATAGGTATATAAAAATTGATCCGTGTCAGTATGTGTCATGGAAATGCAAGTCAAATTCACAGTAATGTATCACCTTACACATGTTAGAATGGGTACTAACAAAAAAATCAGGACAAAAAGAAAAACAGCTGCAGCTGCTTGTCCCTGAGCTCCATTTGCTTAATAACATTTTCCCGTCATTTAACCCTAAGGTGGTGTCTATTATTGGTTGTAAGATGTCTCTTTGAGATAGAAAAAAAAAAAAGGATCATGTTTATTGGGGAGTTAAGATCATTTAATATTAATAGTTTTATTGAACAGTGTGTATTAATTCCTGGCATTTTGTTGCTTTTGTCTTTTATTAAACTTTATTAAATTCAATGTTCTAGAATTGTTTACTTATTCCCTATTCGTTCTTAACTATTTTTAGCATCCTCTTCAGACCTAAGCAATTTCATCCAGTATCCATGGTAGAGATGGCAGCTGCCTGGCTTCTGGTCTGGGTGTGTCACCTTCTTTCTCCTTTTTTTTCTTCTTCTTTTTTCTTCTTCTTTCTCTAGAACTTAGATTTCTCCTCCAATTTATTCTTTCTGCCTTCTAGCATTACATATCCCTCTTCTGCCTAGCTACTAGCCCTTCAGCTTTTTATTAGACCAATCAGGTGCCATAGGTAGGCAAGGTGAAACAAATGTAACATATCTCCACATAATTAAATAAATGCAGCATAAACAAATGTAACACACCTTTACATAGTCAAAGCAATATTCCACAGCATGAACAAATGTAACACATCTTTGCCTAGTTAACATAACATTCTACAACAAGAGAGGCTAAGTAACAAGGGGCCCCCAAAGTGGGGATTTATAGCTCTCCTTGGGAGGGAAAAAATAGAAGAGACCTTCTAGGTGGACTGGGGGAGGCCAAGATAGAAACTTGAAGGGTCCAGTTGGGGGATGCATGAAGGGGGAGAGTACTGAAAGAGAAGACTGGAATGGGGGGGGGCATTTTGGAGTCAGGTAAAAGCATGATACAAGGGAAACTACCATGAATCTACAAGGATAGCCCCAGGTAAAACTTCTAGAAATAGTGGATATGTAGCCTAAACTTGCCACATCCTCTGATCTTATTGGTGACTACCTCAATTGTCAACAGAGAGCCTTCATCCAGTAACTGATGGAAACAAATGCATAGACTCACAGTCAAACATTATTCTGAGCTTAGATAATCCTACTGAAGAGAGGGGGGGAGGATTGTAGGAGCCAAAGAGGTCAAGGATATCACAAGAAAATCCACAGAAACATCTAACCTGGCTCATAGAAATACACAGAGTCTAAACCAACAGCCTACATGGGACCAACCTAGACCCTCTACATATATGTGACAGTTATGTATCTTGGTCTACTTGTGGAACTCCTAACAATGGGAGCAGGGGCTGTCCCTAATGCTTTGGCTGGCTCTTAGAACTCTATTCTCAGGCTAGATTGCTTTGCCCAGCCTTAGTACAAGGAGGGGATGTGCTTAGTATTGTGGCAACTTGGTATGCCATTCTTTGTTGATACCCATGGGAGGCCTGCCCCTTTCAGGACAGAAACAGAGGAGGAGTGGATGGAGGGCAGAGTAAAAGAAGGAAAGGGAGGAGGGGGAAATGTGGTCAGAATGTATAATAAATAAATTTAATTTTTAAAAAACACACTGTACCACATCACCTGGGCTCTACACTAGGGCACACAGACCCTGGCCGCTGTATTGGAGGCCAGAGTGTTCCTAGGAACCTCCATGCAAGACACTGCCCACCACCCACTAAACCCCTTTAAAACCTGTCCAAAAATCCCAGACTGCGCACACCACACACACACCCCCCCACCCTAGCTCTGTGTCCTGGTCAATAACTTTGGAAGAAGAGTTATGTTTTACCAGAGGCTAGGACAATTCTAGTTACCCCAGAAAAAACACCTCCCACTGCCCACTAGCACTCTTTAAAGCCTGCCCAGCAACCCCAGACTATACTAACTTGCCTGGACTCCACACTAGGGCCCACAGCACCCAGCAGTTGTACAGGAGGCTAGAGCAGTTTTAGGGACTCCAGGGAAGTCACTCCCCACTGTCCACTAAAACCATTTAAGCCTGTCCAACAATCCCAGACTGCACCCCCATCTCTCAGCCCATATCCTGGCCAACTACTTTGGAAGAAGCTTTTTACTTTACCAGAGACCAAACAGGATCAAGGAAGCCCAGGTAAGATACCACCAACCACCAGCTAATATTCCTTAAAACCAGTTCAATAACTCCCTGCCCTGGACTCCATACTAGGACACACAACCCCAACTGTCTTGTGGGAGGCCATGCTGCTCCTAAGAACCCTAGAGGCCAGGCTAGATCTACAAACCTTGGATCTAAAACTTCAGATAAATTTAGCCTACTGGAGCATAGGATGGATCTAGGGACCCCAGCATCATAGTGGAGGCCAGGCTGATCTTAAGGAACCCAGAGGCCAGAATAGATCTAGGGATGCATGTCTGCATCCCCTCCCCAGTCTCCACATACTAGTCTACAATTTTGGAAGAGGACTTAACACTTAGAAAAAGCCAGGCCTGCTCTAGGAATCCCTAGTCCCAAAAAACCCAGAGAGAACACAGTACTGTACATGAAGACACACTAGTCATCAGAACCCTTGGCCATTTAAACCAGAAGACCAGAAAGGAAAAGGAAACCAAGGAAGAAAACACATCCAACAAATACAAATGCAGGAGTTAACACCTGGACCTAAAATCATCCCAAATCCTAATGTCTAAATGCCAGTGTAAGAACACAAACAATAACAGAAAAGGCATTATGGCATCACCAGAGCCCAGCTATCCAGAACAGCAAGACCTGAACAATCTGACACAGCTGAAGCATGAGAAAATGTCCTAAAAATTACTTTATGAAGATAATAGAGGTCCTACAAGAGGATATGAACAAATCTCTAAAAGAAATTGAGGAAAATACAAACAAAAAAATTGGAATAAATCAATAAATCCCCCCCAAAAAAGAAAAAAAACAAACAGATAAAGAAAACTGTTCTGACCTGAAAATGGAAACAGAAGCAATAAAAAAAAAATTTGATGGAATACTGGAAATGGAAAATTTGGGTAAGTGAATAGGAACTACAGACATAAGCATCACCAATAGAATACAAGGGATGGAAGAGAGAATCTCAACTGTTGAAGACACAATAGAAAAAATAGATTCATCAGTCAAAGAAAGTATTAAATCTAAAAAATTCCTAACACAAAACATTCAGAAAATCAGGAACACTATGAAAAGAACAAACATAAGAAAAGTATGACTAGAAGAAAGGGAAGAAACACAGCTCAAAAAAATCCAGAGAATATATTTAACAAAATCATAGAAGAAAATGTTCCAAATCCAAATAAAAATATGCCTATAAAAGTATAAGAAGCTTACAGAACACCAAATAGATTGGATCAGAAAAGAAAATCCCTTCACCACATAATAATTAAAACACCAAACATACAAAACAAGAAAAGAATATTAAAAGCGGCAAGGGAAAAAGGCCAAGTAATATATAAAGGCAGACCTATTAGAATAACACCCAACTTCTCAATGGAGACCCTAAAATCTAGAAGGGCCTGGATTGATGTCTTCCAGACCCTTATAGACCAAGGATGCCAGCCCAGACTGCTATACACAGCAAAACTGTCAATCACCACAGATGGAGAAAACAAGATATTTCTTTTTTTCAGAGCTGAGGACTGAACCCAGGGCCTTACACTTGCTAGTCAAGCACTCTACCACTGAGCTAAATCCCCAACTCCAAAACAAGGTATTTCAAGACAAAGCCAAATTTAAACAATATCTATCTACAAATCCCATCCTACAGAAGGTACTAGAAGGAAATCTCAAACTCCAGAAAGTGAACTACACCCATATGCTGTGGATATCACTCTATATAAGTAAACACTGATGGCCAGTGACCAGGCAGGAAGTATAGGCGGGACAAAGAGAGAGGAGAATTGGGGAAACAGGAAGAAGGAGGAGAGAGACTGCAGCCACCGCCAGGACAAACAGCATGTAGAGACTCTGGTAAGCCACCAGCCACGTGGCAAGGTATAGATTTATAGAAATGGGTTAATTTAAGATAAAAGAACAGTTAGCAAGAAGCCTGCCACGGCCATACAGTTTATAAGTGATATAAGCGTCTGAGTGAGTGTTTTATATGTGAATTGTGGGACTGCGGGGCTTGGGGAACCTGGAGAGAAGCCCTCCAGCAACAAATGACGCCCAACGGCTCGAGTTTCCACCTTAAACCTGAGAATATTTAATAACCAATTCTAAACAGAGCCAAAACCAGGTTCCTGCTTCTTGTCTCATACGGGCAGCTAGATGCGGCAAAACGCAAGTTTGGACACTGGCGGGTTCCTGGCGGGTGCGTTTGACCGGCAGTATGGCGGAAATGAGGCATCTGCCAGCGGCAAATTAAGCTGTGTGGTAGATTTAGTCTTTACTAGTATTTAAAAAAAAAAAAAAAAGAGGTTTCTGGGCTACACGCTGCTTTGATAAAAGCTTAGACCCACTATTTCTGAGACTTGATGACTCCCAGAGCTGGCGGAAAACGTACCACTGCCATGTTGGGAAGCTGAAGTGGGCAGAGCCAGCAGCCACAGCGCCGTTTCAGGCTTACAATGGTGCAGTTTAAAGCAATAGGCTCAAGGCTCAAGGTAATATAAAACATAAGCCACATAAAGATGGCTACCACACAGAGAATCTGGATTATGTTCTCTTTGATATTCATAACTAAAGAAAAACATTTGATTACAAAAGCTGTTGAGTTATGCCAAAATGTATATTTTAAAGGTACCTTGACTTCAAAATTTGGATATAAGGATATGTTACTTTGGAAAAGAGGTTCTGCTTTTGTTTCCACAGAAAGCCAGAGGCTGTGGACTTGTTCCAGATTAAGATACATCAGGTTTCACCAGCCAAGACCCCCTGAAAGGACTCCAATGACACCATGGCCCAGATGATCCAACATCCAGATCGGTTTCAAGGCAACTGGTTCACACAATACAGCCTCACGGACTACCCCATAGGCCTAAAATTTTCTTTGCGTTCCCATAAGATACAGTGCCCCCCTCCAGCAGGAAGTAGTAAGAGATGCTACGCCCAAATTCCCAAATATACCAAGCTGGCTTTAGAGGTGGAATTGGCTCACTCCCCCTCTAAACCAGACATATTGCTTTAAAAAAAAAATGGTTAAGGGATTCTTATGTCCCAAATCAGAAGAACCCTCTGGTGTGGGACAGAGAAAAACCAATATTTTTATTTAAAACAGGTTGATTATAAATGTGATCTCTTTCTAAAAAAGAAAAGGGGATATGATATATAGAAGGATATGGAGATGATAAGATAAAAGGGTAGATTAATGAACCTACTTTTAAAGAACAACTTGTTTAAAATGTTTTACATTGGTATAGATTTTGGTTCATTGATACAGACTTGAGGTTGATTTTGTTATACTGTATATATATATATGTTTCTATTCTTGTTTGAGGTATTGTGTTTATATAACTCATTTAAAATTGTAATGGATAATTAAAAAATAGATTAATAATTAGTCATCTATGATAATCATATCTGTAGCCATGTTAGTTAAGTCTTCTAGGTATACATAGATATATTTCAGATAGATAGGTAATCTTCAAACACTTCATAGACCTAGAGAATATGGCATTTAAATAACTTAGAATTCTGTTGACGTGAGACACAATTGCTCCTGGCTGCACCAATTTGATCCCGAGAGAATGTTGTGCTTCTAAGACATTTCCATTTGGAAGTTTGTCTTTTGGCACAAAATGGCCTACTGGGCAAAGAACTGCCCTTGCCTTGATGGCTGACAGTACAAATGCAATGCTGTCCTTTCTGGACAAGCGGGACACAAGGAAAGCGACCACTGTACTCTGCCAAGACAGGGTAAGATGGTCTCTTAAAATTCCTGCTTCTAAAAATGGTCTGTCAGATACTCTAGTCCTGTAGCCAATTTGAATACACCAACAATGCTGAGAAACATTAGGTGACTGTCCAGGCTGCCAGCTGTCTTGGTCTACTTTTGCAAGATTCCCGAAAGTTGCTTGCATCCATCTACCATTTCTCAGGTACCATTATGTTCCTTCTCAGGTCTTTGATGTGGTTGAAGACTAGATAGTCGTAATTTCCTCAGTTATGATAAAAGATAAGTTAGCTATAAAACCTTAAACTCACAAATATAAGATAGATAGGACATCTTCTTTAATATTGTAACTATAATTCTTGCTCGGTAATTGTTTTGTTATATGTAATTTTACCATGTTAAAGTTAAAACCTTCCTTTTTAAAAAAAGAAGAAAGGGGGAGTGCTGTGGATATCACTCTATATAAATAAACACTGATGGCCAGTGACCAGGCAGGAAGTATAGGCGGGACAAAGAGAGAGGAGAATTGGAGAAACAGGAAGAAGGAGGGGAGACACTGCAGCCACCGCCAGGAGAAGAGCATGTAGAGACGCCGGTAAGCCACCAGCCACGTGGCAAGCTATAGATTTATAAAAATGGGTTAATTTAAGATAAAAGAACAGTTAGCAAGAAGCCTGCCATGGCCATACAGTTTATAAGTGATATAAGCGTCTGAGTGATTATTTTATAAGTGGATTGTGGGACTGCGGGGCTTGGGGAACCTGGAGAGAAGCCCTCCAGCTACACCCATAAAAACACAGGTTTTAGAAAATCTCATACCAGCAAAAACCAAAGAACAGAAAAATAAAGACACACACATACACACACACACACACACACACACACACACACAACCACCAACAACAATAAAATAACAGGAATTAACAATCATTGGTCATTAATAGTCTTTAATATCAATAGACTTGATCTACCAATAAAAAAAAAAACACAGGCTAATGGCTTGGATATGAAAACAGGATCCAACATTTTGCTGCATATAAGATACATATACTTCAACATCAAAGATAGACATTACCTCAGAGTAAAGAGTTGGAAAAAGATTTTCCATCCAAATGGACCTAAGAAGCAAAGTGCTATAGCTTATCCTAACATCTAACAAAATTTATTTCCAATCAAAATTAATCAAAAGACATAAGAAGGTAATTTCATATTTGTCAAAGGAAAAAAATCCACCAAGATGATGTCTCAAATCTGAACATCTATGCACCAATTTTAAGGACACCCACATTTGTAATAGAAACATTACTAAAACTTGAATCACACATCAAACCCCACACAATAATAGCTGGAGACTTTAATACCCCTCTCTCACCAATGGACAAGTAATCTAGACAGAAACTAAACAAAGAAATAATGGAACTAACAGATGTTATGACTCAAATGGACCTAATGGATACTTAAATAACATTTCACCAAAACACAAAAGAATATACCTTCTTCTCAGCACCACATGGAACCTTCTCCAAAAGTAATTATATACTCAACTTCAAAGCGAGTCTCAACAGGTACAAAAATATTGAAATAACCCCCTGTATCTTATCAAACCACCATGCATTAAAGCTGGATTTCAACAACAGAAACAATAGAAAGCCTACAAATTCATGGAAACTTAGTAATTCTCTAGTGAGTTACAACTGGGTCAAGGAAGAAATAAATAAAGAAGTTAAAGACTTCCTACAATTCAATGAAAATGAATGTACAACATATCCAAACTTATGGGACACTATGAAAGCAATGCTAATAAGAAAGTTCATAGCACTAAGTGCCATCATGAAATATTTGGAGAGATCGAATACTGGCAACTTAAGTGCATACCTGAAGGCTCTAGAACAAAAAGAAGAAAACACATCACAAAGCAGTAGACAACAGGAAATAATCAAACTAAGGGCTGAAATCAATAAAATAGAAACAAAAGGAACAGTACAAAGAATCAATGAGACATAGAGTTGGTTCTTTAGGAAAAACGACAAAATAGATAAACCCTTACCCAAACTAACTAAAAGACAGAGAGAAAAAAATATCCAAATTAATGAAATAAAAAAATGAAAAGAGGGACATAACAACAGGCACTGAGGAAATCCAGAGAATCGTTAGGTCATATTTCAAAAACCTATATTCCTCAAAATTGGAAAAAATCTTAAAATAAATGGCCAAATTTCTTGATAATAAAATACCACTTACCAAAGTGAAATCAAGATCAGATAAACATGCCAGCCATTGCAGCCCCAGAGACTGGGCAACAGCTTCTTCCCCTGTCCCCTCTCCAAGCCAACCATCCCCTGTGGCACCAGTGACAAATACACCCACTGTACATCAATTGGGAAGAGGTAAGGCCCCCATCTCTGGACTGGTCAGAGAGTTCTCTAGTCCCTAGGCCCTGAGGCACATTCCATGCCACTCCCCCAGCCATTGGAGCCATAGAGACTGGGCAGCAGCTTTCTCCCCCACCCTTCTCTCCAAGCCAACCATCACCTGCAGCACCAATGATCACCTTGCACCAACTGAGAACAATGGCCACTGGAGCCACAAACCCCCTCCTGGAATGATTGGGAAGAAGAGCAACCACAGGAGCCAAAGGTACCACCTACACCAATTGGAAGAAGAGTGACCTGGAGCTTCACCTATTCAGATTAAAGGAAGAAATGGGTAGACAGCAGTGTAAGAACATATTAAAAAACATAAAGAACAATACAGTACCACCAGAACCTAGTGATCCTACAACAGCAAGACCTTAACATTCCAAAGAAGAATGATTTAGAAGAAAATGACCTTAAAACAACTCTATGAAGATGATACAGGCCCAAAAACAGGAAATAAAAAATTCCCTTAAAGAAATGGAGGAAAAGACAAACAAAAAAAATGAAGGAAATCAAGAAATCTCTTTAAAAAAGTCAAGAAACCCAAGACAATCAAACAGGTGAAGGAAAAAGTTCAAGACTTGAAAACTGAAATAGAGGCACTAAAGAAAACACAAACTGAGGGAAATGAGGAAAATGAAAATCTGAGTAAATGAACAGAAACTACAGAGGCAAACATAACCAACAAAATACAAGAAATGGAAGAGAGAATCTCAGGCATTGAGGATATGACAGAGGAAATAGGTCCATCAGTCAATGTAAATCCAGGAAATTTTTAACAGAAAACATCTAGGAAATCTGGGGCACCATGAAAATATCAAACCTAAAAATAATAGGAATAGAAGGAGAAGATTTCCAGCTCAAAGGCACAGAAAATATATTCAACAAAAGCATAAAAGAAAACTTTCCCAATGTGAAGAAAGACATGCCTATGAGGACACAATAAGTATGCAGAACATCAAATAGACTGAACCACCAAAAGAAGTCCCCTTGTCACATAATAGTCAAAACATTAAACATACAGAATAAAGAAAGTAAGAGCAGCAATGGAAAAAGGTCAAGTAACATATGAAGGCAGACCTAACAGAATTACACCCGACTTCTCAATGGAAACTCTGAAAGCCAGAAGTTCCGGGACAGACATGCTGAAGATACTGAGAGACCATGGATGCCAGCCTAGACTATTATACCCAACAGAGCTCTCAGTCATCATAGATGGAGAAAACAAGATATTTCACGACAAAACCAGATTTTAAACATAACATTTCGACAAATCCAGCCCTACAGAAAGTACTAGAAGGAAAACTCCAACCCAAGGAAGTTAGCTGCAATCACCCAAACACAGGCAACGGATAACCTCACATCAGCAAATCCCAAAGAAGGGAAACACACACACACTACCACCAAAAATGGCACAAATTAACAATCACTGGTCATTAATATCCCTTAATATCAATGGACTCAATTAACCTATTAAAAAACACAGTCTAACAGAAAGGATATGAAAACAGGATTCATCCTTCTGTTGCATGCAAGAAACACATCTTAACCTCAAAGACAGACATTACCTCAGAGTAAAGGATTGGGAAAAACTTTCCAATCAAATGGACTTAAGAAGTAAGTCAGTTGCCTGGACTGATCTACTCTGGTGACCAGCCTAGCAAATAACCTAGCTGTCATCATAGAGCCTTTGTCCAATGACTGATGGAGACAGATGCAGAGATCCACAGCCAGGCAACAGGCTGAGCTCGGGAATCCAACTGATGAGAGAGAGGAGAGATTCTGCAGGTGAGGGACATTGGATCATAATGAGAACAAGGGAATCTATGGCTGTTATGTATAACTGAATGGTATTGTAAAATAAAATAAAATAAAATAAAGAAAATGTGGTACATATACACAATGGAGTACTACTCAGCAGAGAAAAAGCAATGACAGCATGAAATTTGCAGGCAAATGGATGGAACTAGAAAATATCATCCTGAGTGAGGTAACCCAAACCCAGAAGGACAAACATGGTATGTACTCACTCATAAATGGATATAAGACATAAAGCAAAGGACAATCAGACTGCAATCCACAGAACCAGGGAGGCTATATGGCAGGGGGGACCCTAGGATGACTGTGGCTTATAATAAGTTTTGGTTTTACTCAATTACTGGGCAAGCCTCAATGAAACATTTCAATATTGGGATAAGAATTTATACTGTATCAAGCTGATATTAGAAAAATAAATAAATATATAAATAAATAAATAAATAAATAAATAAATAAATAAATAAATAAATAGAAAAAAAGGCAGAGAGAGAACATCCAAATTAACAAAACAGAAATTAAAAGTGAGACATATCAACAGACAACGAGGAAATCCAAAGAATCATCAGGTCATACTACAAAAACCTGTACTCCACAAAATTGGAAAATGTAAAAAAATGGACAATTTTCTGGATAGGTACCACACACCAAATTAAATCAAGACCAAATAAACAATTTAAATAGACCTATAACTCCTAAGGAAATAGAAACAGACATTAATAGTCTTCCAACCAACCAGGTGGTGGTGGTGCATGCCTTTAATCCCAGCACTCGGGAGGCAGAGCCAAGTGGATCTCTGAGTTTGAGGCCAGCATGAGCTACCAAGTGAGTTCCAGGAAAAGGCGCAAAAACCCCGTCTCAAAAAGCAACAACAACAACAACAAAGTCTTCCAACCAAAAAAATCCCAGGTCCAGATGGTTTCAGCCCAGAATTCTACCAGAAAATCAGAGAAGAGCTAATACCAATACTCTTCAAATTTTTCCACACAACACAAACAGAAGGAATATTACTAAACTCTTTTTTGAGGCTACAGTTACCCTGATACCCAAACCATACAAACATGCAACAAAGAAAGAGAATTACAGACCAATATCCCTCATGAACATTGACATAAAAATTCTCAATGAAATACTAGCAAACCAAATCCAAGAACACATAAAAAAAAATTACCCACCATGACCAACTAGACTTCATCCAAGAGATGCAAGGATGGATCAACATATGATAGGAAAACCTATCAATGTAATATAACATATAAACAATCTAAAAGTTTAAAAAAACACATAATTATCTCATTATATGCTGAAAGAGTCTTTGACAAAATCCAACACCCCTTCATGACAAAGGTCTTGGAGGGATAAAAATACAATGAACACACCTAAACATAATAAAAGCAATTTATAGCAAGCCTACAGCCAACATCAAATTAAATGGAGAGACACTCAAATCAATTCTACTAAAATCAGGAACAAGACAAGTCTGTCCACTCTTCCCATATTTATTCAATATAGTATTTGAAGTTCTAGTGAGAACAATAAGACAGCAGAGAAAGGTCAAGGGGATACAAATTGGAAAACAAGAAGTCAAACTTTTACTATTTGTAGATGACATAATAGTATACATAAGTCTCCCCAAAAATTCTACCAGGAAAACCATACAGCTGATAAACACATTTGGTAATGTGGCAGGATACATGATCAACTTAAAAAAATCAGTAGCCCTCCTATATACAAAGGATAAATGGGCTGAGAAAGAAATAGAAGAAACATTGCCCTTTACACTAGCCACAAATAATATGAAATATCTGAGGTAACTTTAACTAAGCAAATGAAAGACCCATATGACAAGAACTTTCTTTAAGAAGAAAGAAATGAAGAAGATATCAGAAAATGGAAGTGTAGATGAAATTCTAAACAGTCTTAGTAAATAAGAAACACAGAGCAAAATACAGAGGAAATAGCCAAATAAATCAGAGCAATAGCCATGACTAGCTTTAGCTTACCACCAGCAGTAGCTTCCCCAGAGAGAGTTTTTTCTTGCCTGACTTGTGTTTTTATTGCCTTTCTGTTCTACCTTCTCATTGGCTCTAATCCCAGCCACATGACTTCCTCATCACTGCCTGTCTATACAGACCTCCAGGTCTCTATGATTGGTACTGGGACTAAAGGCTCATGTCACCACCCTTGGCTGTGTCCTTGACCACACAGTGACTCTGCCTGCCATGTGATTGGATTAAGGGCATGTGCTACCACTGCTGGACTTTTGCTTAATGGCTATTTGACCTCTGATCTCCAGGCAACTTTATTTATTAACATAAAAATAAAATATCACATTTCATCACAAATAAAATATCACCACATGGAAGGATCTCCTATGCTCATGAATAGGTAGGATTAATAAATCCTTGGTAAGATGACAATCTTACCAAAAGCAACCTACATATGTAATGCAATCCCTATCAAAATCCCAACACAATTCTTCACCAACCCGGAAAAAACAATACTCAACTTCATATGGAAAAACAAAAAACACAGGATAGCTAAAACAACCCTGTACAATAAAGCCACCTCTAGAAGCACCACCATCCCTAACTTCAAGTTCCACTATAGAGCTATAGTAATAAAAACAGCTTGGTAGTGGCATAAAAATTGACATGTGGACTAATAGAATTGAATTGAAGACCCTGACATTAATTCACACACTTATGAACAACTGAATTTGACAAAGAAGCCAAAACTGTACAATAAAAAAAGAAAGCTTCTTCAACAATTAATGCTGGCATAACTGATGTCAACATGTAGAAGACTGCAAATAGATCCATATCTATCTCCATGCACAAAACTCAAGTTCAAGTGGATCAAAGATCTCAGAATAAATCCAGTTACACTGAGCTTGATAGAAAAGAAAGTAGAAAGTAGTCTTGAATGCACTGGCATAGGAAACCACTTCCTAAATACAACACCAGTAGCACAGACACTGAGAGCAACAATTAATAAATGGGACCTCCTGAAACGGAGAAGCTTCTTTAAGGCAAAGGACATAGTCTATGGGACAAAAAGGCAGCCTACAAAATGGGAAAAAAATTTTCACCAACCCCATATCTGATAGAGGGCTGATCTCCAAAATATATAAAAACTCAAGAAACTGGAAAGCAAAACATCAAATATCCCAATCAAAAAATGTGCTACAGAGGTAAACAGAGAAGTCTCAACAGAAGAATCTCAAATCGTCAAAAGACATTTAAGGGAATGTTCAACATCCTTAGCCATTAGGAAAATGCAAATCAAAACAACTCTGAGATATCATCTTATGCCTGCTAGATTGGTTAAGATCCAAAACACAGACGACAGCTTATGTTGGAGAGGATGTGGAGAAAGGGGAACACTCCTCCACTGCTGGCGGGAATGCAATCTTGTACAGCTACTCTGGAAATCAATATGGTAGTTTTTCAGAAAAGTGGAACTCAATCTACCTCAAGACCCAGCAATACCATTCCTGGGCATATACCCAAAAGATTCTCGACCACACTACAAGGACATTTGCCCAGCTATGCTCATAACAGTGTTATTTGTAATAGCCAGAACTTGGAAACAACCTAGATACCCTTCAACAGAAAAATAGATACAGAAAATGTGGTATATTTATACAATGGAGTTTTACGCAGTGATAAAGAGCATTGTCATCATGAAATTTGTAGGCAAATAGATGGAACTAGAAAAAAAAAATCATCCTGAGTGAGATAACCCAGACCCAGAAAGACAAACACAGTATGTCCTCACTCATAAGTGAATATTAGACAAAAAGCAAAGGCTAACCAGGCTATAATCCACAACCTCAGAGAAGCTATGTAAAGAGGAGGACACTAAGAGGAACACACGTGGATCACCCCAGGAAAAGGAAAGGGTTAAGATCTCCTGGGTAAACTGGGAGGGGGTCTAAAAGGGAGGGTGTGAGAAGTGGTAATTAGAGGGCTTGAGATGGTCAAGTTGGGGGAAAGACAGGGAGGGAGAGCAATGACAGAGATACCTTGACAGAGTGTACCATTAAGGGGATGGGGAGAAATCTGCAGCTAGAGAAAACCCCAGGAACTCACAAGCTAAGACTCATAGCAATGGTGGAGAGGGTGCTTGAACTAGCCTTCCCGATTGGTGTCTACCCTAACTGTCATCATAGAACGTACATCCAATAATTAATGGAAGCAGATGCAGAGACCCACAGCCAAGCACTTAGCGACAATCCTGGAGTTCAGTTGAAGAGAGGGAGGAAGTAATATAAGAGCAAGGGGGGTCAGAACCATGATGGGAAAAAACACAGCGGTAGCTGACCCAAGTTAGAAGGAGCACATGGACTCTGGACTGATAGCTGGTGAGCTTGAATGGGACTGAACTTGGCCCTCTTAATGTGGGTAAAAATTGTGTGGCTTGATGTTTTTGTGGGTCCCCTGGCAATAGGACCAGGTCTTATCCAGGGTATAAGAGCTGACTTTTTAGAGCCCAATTCTCTATGGTTGCAATGCCTTACTTAGCCTTGATGCAGGGGGAGCGGCTAGATCAGGCCCCAACTTGATATCTCAGCCTGTGTTAACTACACAAGGGAGTCCTTACTCTCTCTGAGAAGGGGATGGGGGTTGAGATGGGGGTAGGTGGGAGGAGCAAGCAGGAGAAGAGGATGGAGGAGGAACATGGGTTGATATGTAAGAGGAAAGAATTTTTTAATTATAAAAAAGATCAACAGGGTCAGGCAGTTTTAGTGCAGAATTCTACCAGTTTCAAAGATGAGCTAATACCAGTATGCTTCAAATTATTCCACAAAATAGAAACAGAAGGATCATTGCTAAATTCTTTCTATGAGGCCACAGTCACCCTGATATGCAAACCATATAAAGACACAACAAAAGAATAGAATTACAGACCAATCTCCCCCATTAACATTGATGTAAACATTCTAAATAGAATACTTTGAAACCAAATCCAAGAACACATCAAAAGATCATCCACCATGACCAAGTAGCCTTCATCCTAGAGATGCAGGGATGGTTCAACCTACAGAAATCACTCAGTGTAATCCATCATATAAAAAAAACTGAAAGAAAAAAAAACACATGATCATCTTGTTAGATGCTGAAAAGGCCTTTGACAAAATCCAATACCCCTTCATGATAAAAGTCATGGAGAGCTAAGGCATACAAGGGACATACATAAACATAATAAAAGCAATACACAGCAAGCCAAGAGCCAACATCAAATTAAATGCAGAGAAATTCAAAACAAATTCCACTAAAATCAGGAACAAGACAAGACTGTCCACTCTCTCCATATCTATTCAATGTAATACTTAAAATTATGGCTAGAGTAATAAGACAACAAAAGGAGCCAAGGGGATACAAAATTAAAGGCAAGAAGTCAAAGTATCAT
This sequence comes from Peromyscus leucopus, assembly GCF_004664715.2. Classification (NCBI taxonomy): domain Eukaryota; kingdom Metazoa; phylum Chordata; class Mammalia; order Rodentia; family Cricetidae; genus Peromyscus; species Peromyscus leucopus. The sequence goes on from NC_051075.1 coordinate 18,216,051, forward strand.
TATTCACAGATAATATGATACTATACATAAGTGACCCCAAAACCTCTACCAGGGCACTCCTACAGCTGATAAACATCTTTAGTTAAGTGGCTGGATACAATATTAACTCAAAAAAACAGTAGCCCTCCTATATACAAATGATAAATGGGCCAAAAAAGAAATCTGAGAATAAATACCCTTTACAATAGCCTCAAATAATATAAAATATCTTGATGTAACTCTAACCAAGCAAGTGAAAGACTCATATGACAAGAACCTCAAATCTTTTAAGAAAGAAATTGAAGAAGATATTAGAAGATGGAAAAATCTCCCATGCCTGAGAATAGGTAAGATGAATATAGTAAAAATGGCCATCTTAACCAAAGCAATCTACAGATTCTGTAGTTGGAGAATTCTCTCCGGGTCCTGCCAAGCCCCAGCAGTCCCTTAGCCCATTTATAAAATAAACATACAGATGCTTATATTATTTAAACTGCTTGACCATTAGCTCAGGCCTATCATTGTCTAGCTCTTACTCTTATATTTAGCCCATTTTTATTAATCTATACTTTGCCACGTGGCTTACTGGTACCTTACATCTTCCTTGTCCTGGCAGCGGCTCCAGCAGTCTCCCCCTCTGCCTTCCTGTTCCCTCAATTCTCCTCTCTGTTAGTCCCGTCTATACTTCCTGTCTGGCTATTGGCCAATCAGTGTTTTATGTATATAGAGTGATATCCACAGCAAGATTCAATGCAATCCCAATAAAATCCTAACACAATTCTTTACAGACCTCAAAGAACAATACTCAACTTCATATGAAAAAACAAAACAAAAAATCCAGGATGACTAAACAATCTTGTACAATAAAACAACTTCAGGAGGTATCACAATCCCTGATTTTAAGCCCTCCTACAGATCTCCAACAATAAAAACCACATGGTATTGGAGTAAAAATAGACACATGGATCAATGGAATTGAATTGAAGACCCAGATGTAAACCCACACACCTATGAACACCTGATATTCAACAAAGAAGCCAAAATTATACAATGGAAAAAAGAAAGAATCTTCAACGAATGGTGCTGGTATAACTGGATGTCAGCATGTAGAAGAATGCTAATTGATGCATATTTTTCACCCTGCACAAAACTCAAGTCCAAATGGATCGAAGACCTCAACATAAATCCAGATACACTGAACCTCTTAGAAGAGAAAGTGGAAAATATCTCAAACACATTGGCACAGGAGACAACTTCCTGAACTGATCACCAATAGCACAGGTGCTAAGATCAACAATTAATAAATGGAAATTTATGAAATTGAAAAGTTTCAGTAAGGCAAAGGACATGATCAATAGGACAAAACATAAGCCTACATAATGGGAAAAGATCTTCACCAACCTGACATCTGACAGAGGCTTGAGTTCCAAAATAAAAAGAACTCAAGAAACTAGATATCAACAAACCAAATAATCCAATTAAAGAATGGGGTGCAGATACAAACATAATTCTCAACAGAAGAATCTCAAATGGCCAAAAAAACACTTGTGAAGGTGTTCAACATCCTCAGCCATCAGGGAAATGCAAATCAAAACAACTCTGAGATGTCATTTTACACCTATCAGAATGGTTAAGATCAAAACCATGAGTGACAATTCATGCTGGAAAGGATGTGGAGTGAGGGAACCATTCCTCCATTACTGGTGAGAGTGTGAACTTGTACAGTGACTTTGGAAGTCAGTGTGGTGGTCCCTCAGAAAACTGGGAATCAACCTACCACAAGACCCAGCTATACTGCTCTTGGGCATATACCCAAGGATGCTCAATCATACCACAAGGACACTTGCAATAGTCAGAAACTAGAGCCAACCTAGATGTCCCTTCTAGAGAGGACTGGATAAAGAAAATGTAGATTTACAAAATGGAGTATTACTCAGCTGTTAAAAGCAAGGACACAAGGAAATTTGAAGGATAATGGATGGACCAGAAAAAAAAAATTATCCTGAGTGAGGTAACCTAGACTGAGAAAGATGGTATGTACTCATTTATAAGTAGATATTAACTGTGAAATAAAGGGTAACTAAGCTACAATTTACAGACCCAGAGAGACTAGGTAACAAGTGTAGTTCATGGGGGAGGGCACCCAGATCTCCCTGGGATGGGGAAATAGAAGAGATTTTGTGAGTCAACTGAGAGCAGGTAGGGATGGGAATATGAGTGATCAGTTTGCGGGGGAATGGAGGGAGAGAATGCTGCAGGGTACTGCTAGAGTAGGGTATTTGGGGGTGGGTGAAATCCTGGAGCAGAAGAATCTCTCAAGAGTCTATGAAGAGGACACCAATTAAGATTCCTAGCAATAATAGATGAGTAGCCTAAACTAGCCATCTCCAATGACCAGATTGGTTCCTGGCCCAATTATCATCAAAGAGGAGTCATCCAGCAGCTGATGGAGGCAGATGCAAATATCCACAGCCAGTTATTGGGCAGAATTCAGGAATCCTGCAGAGGAGAAGGAAAAGGAATTGTAGGAGCCAGAAGGGTCAATGACACCATAGGAAGGCTCACACAGACACCTAACCTGGCCTCAAAGGGGCTCACAGAGACTGAACTGACAAGCAGGGAGCTTGCATGGGACAGACTTAGGCATTCTGCACATATCTTCTTATATTGGGGTGTCTTGCCCAGTCTTAATACATGATGAGGTGCTTAGTCTTACTGCAACTTGATATGCCATGTTTTATTGATACTCACAGAAGACCTGCCCTTTCCTGATAGAATAGGAGAAGATTGAGGGGTTGGGAGGAGAGCATGAAGGAGAAGGATTGGAAAGGGAGGAGGGGGGGAAGACTGTGGCTGGGATGTAAAATAAATAGATAAAAACGATTTTAAAAAAAGATGATTCTGTCAAAGACAAAGCACAACACTGGCAATCAAAAATTATATTTGGCTTTCCTACCATGTTATGTTAAATAACCCAGTGTTTATCTTTAAAGAATAGTGTGACTTTGCATGACTTTTTTCATAGCGATAAAATGAAAACTTTAAAAAAATCATTTCATTTAATAATAAAATCAAAATTATCTTCAATTATTTCACGAAATAACAGTATCTTAGCACATTCCTCAACAAAATTAATATCGTTCTTATTTTATTTTATCTACTATACAACAACTCTAAACAAAAATGGCCAAAACCTGTGAGGAATGCTATAGAAGCTGAGTGCAAGGCACTAGGGGAGTTTACTTTTTCTCTATTAATTGATGTTACTCTCACTTGGTTTGAGAAATCTTTTAGAGAAAGTAAAGACAGATTTTCATATATATATATGTATGTATGTATGTATGTATGTATGTATATGTGTGTGTGTTTGTGTGTGTGTGTGTGTGTGTGTGTGTCCTTAGTATCCACAGGATATTATGGTCCTTTTGTTGCTGTTATCATCTATGAATGGGGTTTTATGTATTACTGCTTAGCCAGTAGCTTTTCTGAAACTCTGGACTTTCCGAAACTTAATGTGCTTTCCGACTCAGTTTAGGGTGATTGACACAACAGTTTCCATCCAATAGGTGCACTGTATATTTGTGATGCCAGTGTAAGCAAGATCTTGATCAAAGCTAGAAAATACTACCAATTCAGAACTCTTAGAGAACTTTGGATTAGCCGTTCTCGAAAGCATCTTAATGAGAAATATTAAGAGAATGCAAATCTGCAATGGGTGAAAAGAGCTCTCAGATTCTTTATTCATGATAAAACAGGAACAGGAGAACCTCTGTAGAAAGCTGTAAAAAGTAAAACTCCATTTTACTAACAAAAGTGCTCAGTGTTACAGATTCTGGTTTAAAAAAAAAAAAAGCTGTGTGTTACTTCATTCCCATGTCATGAAAACTATGTTTGTACAATGTTTTCTACTCATATTTCATGTTACCATAAGAAAGAATAGTTGAAAGCAATAGCAGGTAAATGAGTAAGTGCAAGGGCAGCATCCAAGAACTCTGAACATGATCAAGGAACCAAGTGATGCCAAGCAGTGGTGGTGCACACCTTTAATCCCAGCACTAGGGAGGCAGAGCCAGGCGGATCTCTGTGAATTCAAGGCTAGCCTGGACTACAGAGCGAGTTCCAGTATAGGCTCCAAAGCTACAAAGTGAAGCTCTGACTTGAAAACAAAAAACAACCTGACAACAACAAAAAAGAGGCCAAGTGATAACAATTAAAGATATAGAAAATCTACTCAATAAAAGTGCAGAAATAAAAATTCTGAAAGCTGGAGAAAGAATTGGACGTGTTAAAATAGACATGATTAAAAAACAACCTCTCTACACAGATAATATTCAAATGACAGAATTACAAGTAAAGGACAATATTAAAAGTGTCAAGTGAAAAATGCCCACTTATCAAGGCAAACCTGTCAGAATGGGGTCAGACCTCTCAGCAAAACTCTAAAGGCAAGAAAGTGAACAGTGATACATTTTAAACCCAGCAAAATTATTTTATAAAGTAAATAGCAAATTAAAGACAGTTCACAACAAGCACAAATAAAACATCATACCACCACAAAGCTATCACTATAAAAAAAATAGCTGAAGTAACCATATATACAAAGAAGAAAGTCTCAATCAACAGAGCACAATAAAGGATAAATTTCTTGAAGATGACAGTGCAGAGCTAAGCAAGAGACAAATCATTTCGGACTCAGTAAGCCAGCAAACCCCTAATACACAAAGGAGACAAAGAAAGGAATAAACAATAATTAAACAGGAAACAACCTACAAAATTACAGAAATCAACACCCCCCTGTAGTGATATATTGTATACCCTAATGAAATTTCCCTGAAGATCAGAGAACAGAACAAGCCACTAGATTAAACATAGATGCCAGGCAGTGGTGGCACACACCTTTAATCCTAGCACTTGGGAAGCAGAGATCTCTCTGGATCTCTGTGAGTTCAAAGCCACCCTGGACTACATGAAATTGACTCAGTCTAGGAGAGAAACAGCCAGGCAGTGGTGGCACACACCTTTAATCCCAGTACTTGGAAGTAACATGCCTTTAATCCCAGCACTTGAGATCTCATGCCTTTGTTTGGGAAGTGCACAGGCCTTTAATCCCAGCACTAAGAAAGAAGTGATACAGTGGGCAGAGCAAGGTATATAAGGCATGAGGAGACAGGAACTAAGGTTTTTTTTCAGCTGGAGAGCTTCGGCTGAGGACTCAGAGGCATTCAGTCAGAGGATTCATGGAGTTGGTGAGGTGACACGTGGCAGTGGCTTGTTCCTCTGTCTCTCTGATCTTTCAGCATTAACCCCAATATCTGGCTCTGGGTTTTTTATTAAAAGACCTTTTAAAATTTGGACAACACCACCCCTAGTAATTAAGTTCCATATAAATGTTCTTAATCCTCTTACTAATAGACAGATTATCTGATAAAATTGAAAAAACAAGATCCAATGGATTGTTATCTTTACACAACACATCTCATTAGCAAAGCACACAAAGTGAGAGGATGAAGGTGTATACACCAATCACATAGCAGCTGCCAATATACAAGCATAGCAACCAACATCTGATGAAGTTGGTTACAGTCCAAAATGAGTCCAAAGAGATAAACCAATTAGATATTACCCAAATGAACAAACCATCAAGAATGCACAAAAACTGTATAGAGACAGAGAGAATGGATGTGGCTTCACCTAATTTCATAATATAAAATTATAGAGAGAGAAGAACAGACAGAACTAGCAATAGTAATGATGGGTTACTTCAGTATCCCATTAACATCAATAAAATCAAGAGAAAAAAAAACAACTTCAAAGAACAATAACAAACTTCAAAGTTGAATTCTACCACAGATCAAAAAACCTTAGGAGGCTTCTATATAATATTTCATGTACCACCTATAATATACACAGTATTCTTAGCAGTCCATGCAATTTTCTCTAAATCAGATCACAATGTGGGCCATAAATCAAGTCTTAACAAATGTGAGGGAAATGCTCACCAATCACAAAGAATTGACTCGAGTAGAGAGAAAATGTATACTGGGAATTGATGTCATGACAATATTATAGATTGATAAAGTATTCACAATAAAATATATCAAAAGTTTAGTTGAAAGCTGATATGATTTACAGGGATTTTTTTTCATGAGGGCAGTAGCTTATCAATGCATTAATCAATTCATGAGTTTATAACTGAAAACGCTATTTTGATGAGAAACTTCACCAGTACAACTGTGTCACTGAGATATTAATTGAAGAACATATTGTGTCTCTGGGCTACAGAGATATTCTGCTTTAACAAAAGGTCACAGCAATGAAGCTGAGCCACCTAGATTAAAACCTCTAGCATTATAAGCCAAAACGAATCCTACCTCTCCTGACTGACTGTCTCGAGTATCCTATTACTGTTATACAAAAGTCATTAACACAAATCATTTCAATTCTTAAGATGAAAATGATGGTATATTGGGCCAAATGATTTTCATTTATAAATAATAAAAACACAAAATACAGAGGAATTGAATTCTTCTGTTTCTGCTTCTGTTGCTGTGAAGAAATGCCCTGACAAAAAGCAAGTTAAGTTCATTCAGCTACAACTCCAGGCTAAAGTCCATCACTACAGGGAAGACAAGATAGAAACTTGAAACAGCCAGTAATATAACATCATCAGGCAAGATCAGGGATGTAAGAATGCATGTGTGCTGACTGCTCAGCTTCCTTTGCTTAATCTTACACAGTTCAGCCCAAGAAGTACTGCTAACCACTTTCACTGTGGGTCTTCCCATCTCCATTTACAAAATCCCTTACATACATACCCTCAGGCCAACTTGAGTCCCTTCCCAAATGATTCTAGATTATATTAATTTGACACTTAAAACTAACAATAACATAAACTCAAGAAAGCTTATTGATTGATTATATATCTGAAATTCTGTTAAAAAAAATGGCTTTCTTTGGGCCGGAGCAGCTAATACATGGGAGTGTCACTTGATGAATTACGGAGTCACACTTCACACTTTCATTAACTTTCTAAATTTTGTTTCTTTTAATACTTGTCTTTGCTTCCATAGGTGTATTTTCGTTGCTTTTCTTTCCCTTTTCTTAGACTTTACTAAAGGTTTTCTTTGACAATGTCATGCATACACATAATGAATTCTGATTGCTTTCACTCCCCACCATCTGCTATCTCCCTCCGGTCCCTGTCAAGCCATGCTTATTTCTACAAGTCCCTTTATCGTGGTCTTTTGATTTTATCTTTTAACTCACTGAGTTTAAAAACTTTCCCTTTGGGCTTGGACCTGCCTAGGCTCAGTGAGCTGGGCTCTGCTGACTCCCCATGGGAGACCTCGATTTGGGGGATGTGGGGATTCGGGGTGGCTTGGGAAAGAGGGCTGGGGGATGGGAGGAGAGAGGAGGGGGGTCTGTGGCTAGCATGAAGAGTGAGTAGAAAATTCTTAATAAAAAAAATAAAATAAAATAATTTTAAAAAGGAAAATAAATAAATAAAGTGTTCAATATAGCATCTGGCATGTTGTAAATAGTGTGTCAGTTTTAGCATTATCATTGGACAGATTCTGCATGTGAATCTACTGAATAAGAGATTGAATGTGTTGCATAAAGTGACAACCATTCATTCTTGTAGAAATTCAGAAGCTTTTCTTGCTCAGTGATAGTATTAATTGATGCAGTGAAAGTAGGTGAGAATGGGTCAGATAAGTAATTAGTACTCACTACAGAATATATTCCAGTTTCTAATGAATGAGTGGGTTCATTATTCATCTGCACTTGGATAGTAAGTAGATTCAGGCAGTCCATTCTTTTCTTAGATAGAATCTAGAAACTTAAACCAATCTTCAAATAGTGTTGATTTGTCACTTGAGTCTGGGACTATTTTACATTAAATTGATAACCTGTTGTCTATTAAAGTGATGTTACCTTTATTATTAAAAAAGGAATATACTTTTTAAAAAAAAAAACTTTCCATTTGTAACTATGGGTTTTGAAATATCCATTGAAACCTGGTGGGAATACCCGTGGACACACGAATGAGGACAATGCTTGCTTGTCCCTGGAAGCCATCAGCCCTTCCTCAATCCACGAAAGTCTCAGTCTTCTGCAAGCTCAGAGGGGACAACGGCAGCAAGGGCGGCAGCACAATTCCAGCGGCCATGTCATACCCAGAAGAGAGCATGTCACACACATCCCCCCCCCCCCCCCGTCTTCACACTCTTGCATTCTTTGTGACACTTATTTGCGACACCCTGAGTCTTAGGGGAGATAACACATATGAGAACTCAACTGTCCCCTGTTGTCATCACATTGAACATCTGTTGCTCTGCATTCACCACAATTCATTGCAAAAAGAATCTTTTCTGATTAAGGCCAACAGTAGCACCTGTTTATGGATATAAACAAAAATATTTATAAGACAATTTGGTACCACATCAATTTAGCTAAACATCTGTAGTAACCTTGCCTCCCCCAAGACCTAAGACCTCCTCAGCCATTGGTTTCTGATTGGGAATACAATCAATAATTTTTACCTCAAGTATATTTAAAAAAAAAAAATGTAAGCCTTGAGATAACTTTCTCTACATTTAAAATACTTGATCCTAGAACTAAATGAATACTGTTTATGTATATGCAACTGACAAGAGCACTCCAGTTGTCTAGTAACCTCATAATATTTAAATTATGATTATTAAAAAAATCATGCTAATATCCTCACACCTGTGCCACCTCAAATTTCTTCACTGTAAATTTGTCAGAATAATTTTAGCTCTGGGTATATGCTTAAGCCTATTTCTGTGACTTACACATTTTAAATCTTAACTTCCCTAATAGCTAAGGAAATATCTTTCTTAACTTTATTGCTGTTCCCACTATCCCCAACAACAGCTTTCAAGAAGTAATGGATAAATATTACGCCAATCAATGACCTATGAATGTTAAAGGAAGATGAAATTTAAAAGCATATCTTTCTAACCCTTAATTTTAGCTCTCCCTCTCTGTATTCCCTCCTCATCCTCCACTTCCCTACCCTTCACCATTTGGTTCTCTCGTTCCATCCCCCCTTGTCCATCCATAATTATCTATTCTATTTCCCTTTTCTAGGGAGATCCACTCATCCCTTCTAGTCCCTTATTTTCCCACTAACCTCTGTGGATGTATGGATTGTAACCTTGCTTATCAATGACTTAACAGCTAACATCCATATATAAGTAAATGTTTTTTCTAAATCTGACTTACATCCATCAGGATGAATTTTTCTAGTTCTATCTGTTCATCCTTGAATTCAATAATTTTAAAAGCTGTTTAATATTTACTTGTGTAAATAAACCACATTTTCTTTATCCATTCATCTGTTGACAGATATATAGGTGTTTTTCAAATTCTGGCTATTATGAATAGAACAGTAATGAACATGGTTGAGCAACTGTCTCTTTAGTAGGATGAAGCATTCTTTGGGTATATCCCCAAGAGTTGTATAGCTGGATCTCGAGGTAGATTGATTCCCATTTTCCTAAGAACCATGACGCTGATTTCCAGAATAGCTATACAATATTGCTCTCCCACTAGCAATGAGTGAGTATATACCTTAACACCATATCCTCATCAGCATGAACTATCATTTGGTTTATTGATCTTGATTCTACCAGGTATAAGATAAAAATCTCAAAGTACTTTTGATTTGCATCCCTGGTGACAAAGGATCTTGAAGAGTTTTTTCTTTTTTATTAAAAATAGCATTTTTTCTGACAAAATATATCCTTATTAGAGTTTCCCCTTCCTGTACTCTTCCCAGTTCCTCCCAACTCCCCTCTCACCTGGATCCATTCTCTTTCTGTCTCTCATTAGATAACAAACAGGGTTCTAATGGATAATAAAATATAATAAGATAAAACAAAAACTGACACATTTGAATTGGACCAAAGGGGGAAAAAAAACCAAAAACTTCAAAACTTGTGACAAAAGAAGGCACAAGAAACAGAGACCTACTTATTTGCACACTAAGGAATTCCCAAAAACATACTAAACTGTAAGCTATAAAATATATACAAAGGCCTAGTACAGGCTCACACAGGCCTGGTCATGCTGCCTTAATCTATGAGTTCATATCAGCTTTGATCATGGTGATTGAGAGGGCCTTGCTTTCTTATCGACCTCCATCCCTCTGGCTGTTATACTTTTTCTGCCTCTTATTCCACAGGGTTCTCTGAGCCTTGAGGGGAGGGATTTGATGGAAGTAAAACCTAATATCCACATATATGCACATACAGACCATATTTGCATTTCTAGCTCTAGGATACCTCACTCATGATTTTTTTCTGGTTTGATCCATTTCCCTGTGAATGTCATGATGTGATTTTTTTTGTAACAGCTGGGTAATACTTCATTGTATAAATGTACTACATTTTCTTTATCCATTATTCTGTTGAGGAACACCTAGGTTGTTTCCAATTTATGGTTACTATGGATAGATCAGCAATGAACACTATAGAGCAAGTGTCTCTGTAGTAGGATGAAATGTCATTGTGCCCAAGTAGTAAAAACGTGAGGTAGATTGATTCCTGTCTCCCTGATTAACTCCCATACTGATTCCCATAGTTGCTGTACAAGTCTGCACTCCCACTAGCAATGGATGAGTGTTCCCCTTGCTCCACTTCCTCATCAGCATGAACTGTCATTTGTTTTATTGATCTTAGCCATTCTACGAGCGTAAGATGAAATCTCAAAGCATTTTTAATTTGCAGCTCTGATCACTAATGACTTTGAACATTTCTTTAAGTGTTTTTCATCCATTTGAAGTCCTTTCAAGAATTCTCTGTTTAGACCTGCACCTCATTTTATAATTAGGTTATTTGTTTTCTTGATGTATATTTTTTTATTCTTTATGTATTTTGAATATTAGCACCCAATCAGATGAGTAAGTGGTGAACAAAAGCCTTTTCCTATTCTGTAGGCAGCCACTTTTGAGTGATGGTATACTTCACTATCCAGAAACTTCTCAGTTTTATGAGGTCATATTTATCAATTGCTTACTCAAGTGCCTGTGTCAGTGGTGTTTATTCAGAAAGTCTGTTTTTATGCTAGTGAATTCAAAGCTATTTCCAACTTTCTCTCTTATCACATTCAGTGTATCTAGTTTTGTGTTGAGCTCTTTCATCCATTTGAGGTTGAGTTTTGCTGAGAGTGATAAGAATATATCTATTTCATTTCTTCCAAATGCAGACATCCAGTTTGACCAGCACCATTGTTGAAGACACTGTATTTTCCCAGTATTTATTTCTAGCTTCTTTATCAAAAAATCAGGCTTCCATAGGTATGTGGATTTCCATCTGAGTATTAATTTAATTCCACTGATTGATGTGTATGTTTTTTGACAATCCCATGTTCTTTTTTATTAAGAAATATTTTTATTCATTTTACAATCCAATTACAGATCCCTCTCTTCCTTCCTCCCACCCCTTCAGCCTCCCCTCACAACCAACACCCATTCCCTCCTCTAAGAAGGTAAGACCTCCTATGGGGAGTCAGCATAGTCTGGTACATTCAGTAGTGGCAGGACCAAGCCCTTTCCCTGCATCAAGGCTGTGCAAGAGACAACCAAACCAAACTAGTGGGAACTCATGAAATTTAGACCAATACCTGTGGAGCCTCCATTGGACTGGACTAGGCCCCCTGCATAAGTGAGACAGTTGTGTAGCTTGATTTGCTTAAGTGGCCCCCTGGCAGTAGGATCAGGATTCAAGTTCTTTTTATTACCATAGTTCTGTAGTACAACTTGAAGGTGGTTCATGCCCTTGATCCCAGTACTTAGGAGGCAGAGGCAAAAGGATCTTTGAGTTCAGACCAGCTGGGCTACAGAGTGAGTTCCAAGAAAGCCAAGGCTACACACAGAAACACTTCCTTAAAAAAGCAAATGTAGATAATGTGCTGGAATTTTGATGGATATTACATTGAATGTGTAGGTTACTTTTGGTAGGATGGCAATTTGTATATTAATCCTACTGATCCATAAGCATGGGAGATCTTTCATGTTTTGATAGCTTCTTCAATCTCCTTAAGTTTTTATCACTTGCTTGGTTAGAAATGCACCCAGATATTTTATAATTTTTGAGACTATTGTCAAAATATTGTTTCCATAATTTTTCCCTGTCTATTTGTCTTTTTTATATAGGAGGACAACTGTTGTTTGTTTTTTTTTTTTAGTTAATTTTGTGTACTTCTAAGATAAATATGTTTATCAGCTGTGGATGTTTCCCAGGAGAACACTTAAGGTCACTTATGTATACTGTCATTACATGTGCATATAAATATGCTTTGATTCTTCTTTTCCAATTTGTATCCCCTTGATCTCCTTCATCCATCTTATTGCTCTAGAAAAGACTTCAAACACTATACTGAATATGTGTGGAAAGAATAGACAGCCTTGTCTTGTTCCTAATTATAGTGTAATTGCTTTGAATTTCTCTGAATTTAAATTGGTGTTAATAAATATGTGCTTGCTGTAAACTGACTTTATTACACTCAAGTATGTTCCTTGCATCCCTAAACTTTCCAGGCCTTTTTCATGAAAGGCTGTTGGGTTTTGCCAAAGGCCCTTTCTGCTCTAATAAGATGATAATGTGGTTTTGTCTTTCAGATTGTTTATGTGGTTGATTACACTTATCAGTTCACATGTGTTGAACCATCCCTGCATAGCTTTGATGAAGTCTACTTGATCATTGTGAATGAACATTTTTATGTGTTCTTGGACTATATTTCCAAGTATTTTACTGGGAATTTTTGCATGTATGTTCCTAAGAGAAATAGCTATGTGATTCTCTTTCCATGTTGGGTCTTTAGGCGGTTTGGTTGCCAGAGAACCTGTGCCTCTTAAGGTAATTGGTCAGTGCTCTTCTCATTTTTATTTTGTGGAATAATCTAGGGAATATTGGAATTAACACTTCTTGGAAAATCAGGTAGAATTAGGTGCTACAACTTTCTACCCCTGAGCTTTTTTTTTTTTTTTTTGGTTGGATGACTTTTAACTAATAATTCTAAGTAATTAGGACTTACAGGTCTGAAATTACGTATCTAATCTTTATTTAACTCTTGTAAATAGTACATATCACAAATATTATCCATTTCATTTAGATTTTATAATTCTGTGTAGTACAGGTTTTTAAAGTGTCTTTATGATTCTCTGGATTTCCTCAGTTTCTATTGTTAAGTCTTTTTATTTCTAATTTTATTAATATTTATTTTCTCTTTGACTTCTAGTTAATTTGGTTTAGTGTTTATCAACCTTATTGCTTTATTTAAGAAACCAACTCTATGTTTCACTGATTTATTCTATTTTTTGTTCTGTGTTTGTTTCTCTTTTATTAATTTTAGACATGAGTTTGTTCATTTCTTTCCATGTACCCCTTCTATATGTTATATTGTACTTTTTGTTCTAGAAATTTCAGGCGGGCTATTAAGTTATTAATAGGAGATCTCTCCATTTTTGTAGGCATTTAGTTTTATGTACTTGCCTCTTAGAACCGTCTTCATTTGGTCCCATCAGCTTTGGTATGTTTTATGTTCATTTTTATTCAATTCTAAGAAGTTATTAATTTTTTGCCCCCTATCCCATCACCATATCCCAACCCACAACTTCAGCTGAAGCCTTCTGCTCTACCAAAGGCCATACCTGCACACAGAACCACAGGTAAGACTCCACCTGCAGACAACCAACATTTCCTCAGAGCCCACCCAAGTTTCCCAAACACCCCCCCTCAAAACCACAGCCTAGCCCAAAACTCCCTGGAGAAACCCCCTGCTCAACCAGAGGCCATACTGGTACCCAGAACCCCAGGTAAGCCCCTGCTGGCAGATGGTCAACACTTCCCCAGAGCCCATCCAGCCTTCCCTTAACAGCCCCCATCTACTCATCATCATATCCTGACCCACAATTCCAGTGGAAGGTCCCTGCTCTACCAGAAGGCTCACCAGTTCCCAGAATCCCAGAACCCCAGAACCTCAGAGGTAATGTAATAATTACCAGAATCACAGCAGAGGCATTCATCTGGACCAGAAGACCAGATGACCACCAGAACCGCATGCTACTATGGTCAAAAGACCAGAGAGGAAATAGAAACCAAGGGGAAAATTACCCATCCAACAAAAACAAACTCAAACTCATAAATATGCACCTAAACCTATAATTACCTTCAATACAAATGCCTAGAAGCCAGCTTAGGAACACAATCAACAACAACCAGGGTAATATGTGTAGCCAGAAGTTTTCCTGTGTCCTGCCCAGTCCATAACTGCTCAGTCCAAAGTAAACACACAGAGGCTTGTATTAATTAAAACTGTTCAACCAATAGCTCAGGCTTACTACTGACTAGCTATTACACTTGAACTCAGCCCATTTCTGTTAATCTATATATCACCACATTTTCTGTGGCTTTCCCTGTGTGTCATTACATGCTGCTCCCTGGACGGTGGGCTGGTGTCTCCTTACTCAGCCTTCCTCTTCCCAGAATTTTGCTTGTCTGCTTATCCTGCCTATATTTTCTGCCTGGCTACTGGCCAATCAGTGTTTTATTAAACTAGTGTACAAAAGCATTATCCCACAGCAAATATGCCATCAGCAGAAGCCAGGTATCCTAGTAGCCCTGAATATTTCAGCACAGCTAAAGCACCAGAAAATGACCTTAAAACCAACTTCATGAAGATTATAGAGGTCCTTAAAGAGGAAAAGAATAAGCCTGGTGGTGGCAGCACACACCTTTAATCCCAGCACTTGGGAGGCAGAGCCAGAGGGATCTCTGTGAGTATGAGGCCAACCTGGTCTACAGAGTGAGATCCAGAACAGGCACTAAAACTACACAGAGAAACCCTGTCTCAAAAAAAAAGAGGTGAAGGAAATGAATAAACTGTTCAAGACCTGAAAATGGAAATAGAAACAATAAAGAAAACACAAACTGAGGGAATTCTAAGAAGTAAAATCTAGGTAAGCAGACAGGATCTACAGATGCAAACAAACAACAACAGGATACAAAACATGGAAGAGAATCCCAGACATAGAAGATATGATAGAAGAAATTGATATATAGTTAAAGAAAATCTTAGATCTAAAAAATTCTGACACAAAATATCCAGCAAACTGGGGACACTGTGAAAAAAATAAAACAAACCTAAGAATAATAGGAATAGAAGGAGAAGAATCACAGCTCAACAGCCCAGAAAGTATTTTTAACAAAATCGTAAAAGAAAATTTTCTAGCCTAAGGAAAGAAATGCCTATAAAGGTACAAGAAGCTTACAAGAACATCAAATAGACTGGATCAGAAAGGAAAGTCCCTTCACCACATAATAATCAAAACACTAAACATTCAGAACAAAGACAGAATTATAAAAGCTGCAAGGGAAAAAGGCAAAGTAACATTAAAGGAAGATTTATTAGAATTACAACTGACTTCTCAACAAAGACTCTAAAAGCCAATGGAGCTTAGAAAGATGTCATGTGGACTATAAGAGACCACAAATACCAGTGCAGACTACTGTACTCAGCAAAACTCTCAAACACAATATGTGAAGAAAACAATATGTTCTCTGATAAAGTCAAATGTAAACAATATCTACACACAAGTCCAGCCCTACAGAAGATACTAGAAGGAAAACTACAACCTGAGGAAGTTAAATACTCCTATGGGATCTCAGTAAACAATAATCTCACACCAGCAGAACCAAAAATAGAGAAGTACACACTACTACTTCTACTACTTCCACCACCAACAAAATAACAGTAATTAACAATCAGTAGTCATTAATATCTTTCAATAACAATGGACTCAATTTGCCAATAAAAAGACAGAGGCTAACAGAATGGATACAAAAACAGAATGCATCCTTCTTCTGCATGCAAGAAACACACCTCACCATCAAAGATAGACATTACCTCAGAGTAAAGTGTTGAAAAAAGATTTTCCAAGCAAATGGACCTAGAAACAAGCTGATGTAGCTATCCTAATATCTAACAAATAGACTTCAAACCCAAATGAATCAAAAGAGACTATGAAGAACACTTCATACTCATCAAAAGAAAAATCAACCAAGATGATACCTCAGTTTTGAAGATCTATGCCCCAAACACTAGGACAACCATGTTTATTAAAAAATAAATAAATAAAACAAGCAAATAAAAAACTACTGAAGCTTAAATCACACATTGACCATTACGAACTGATAGTAGGAGACTTCAATACCTCATTTCCATCGAAGAACAGGTCATCTAGACAAAAAAAAAAAAGCAGAGAAGTACTGAAGATAACAGATGTTATGAGCCAAATTGACCTAGTAGATAGCTACAGAAAATTTTACACAAACACAAAAGAATACTCCTTCTTTTCCACACCTCAGGGAACATTCTCTAAAATGGACCACATGTTGGTCATAAAGTAAATCTCAACAGATAAAAGAAAATTGAAACAACCCTATGTACCTTATTAGACCACCATGGATTGATTAATGCTGGACTTCAACAACAACAAATACAACAGGAAGTCAAAAAACTCATGGAAATTGAACAATTCTCTACTGAATGGCAGCTGGGTCAAGACAGAAATAAAGAAAGAAATTAATGACCTCCTAGAATTCAATGAAAATGAATGTACAATATCTTCAAACTTATGGGACACAATGAAAGCAGTGCTAATAGGAAAGTTTATAGCACTAAGTGCCATCATGAAAAATTTGGAGAGATCCCATACCAGCAACTTAAGTGCATACCTGAAGGTTCTAGAACAAAAAGAAGAAAACATACCTAAGAGGAGTAGACACCAGGAAATAAACTAAGGGCTGAAATCAATAAAATAGAAACCAAGAGGAAAAATACAAAGAATCAATGAGACAAAGTGTTGGTTCTTTGAGAAAATCAACAATATAGACAAATCCTTATCAAAGACAGATGGATAATATCCAAATTAACAAAACTAAAAATGAAAAGGGGTGCTGTGGGATGTTCTGTAAGTCAAATTGATCTGATTGGTCAATAAATAAAACACTGATTGGCTAATGGCTAGGTAGGAAGTATAGGTAGGACTAACAGAAAGGAGAAAAGAAAGAACAGGAAGGCAGAAGGAGACACTGCCAGCCGCCACCATGACAAGCCGCATGTGAAGATGCCGGTAAGCCACCAGTCACGTGGCAAGGTATAGATTTATAGAAATGGATTAATTTAAGATATAAGGGCAGTTAGCAAGAAGCCTGCCACGGCCATACAGTTTGTAAGCAATAAAAGTCTCTGTGTTTACTTGGTTGGGTCTGAGCGACTGTGGGACTGGCGGGTAACAATGATTTGTCCTGACTGTGGGCAAGGCAGGAAAACTCTAGCTACAAAGGGGGACATAAAACAGACACTAAGGAAATCCAAAGATTTGTTAGGTCATACCTTCAAAACTTATACTGCCCAAAATTGGAAAACTTAAACAAAATGGACAATTTTCTTGATAGATACTACTTATGAAGGTTAAATAAAGATCAGTTATTTCTAGACCTCTGGTAACTAGGGCAGAGAGGGAAGGAGGTCACAGAAGATGGTCTGCTACACAGCTGTAGGTAACAATAGGTGGTTAGATTTGGAGGAGAGGAAAGAGAGTGAAGACCACCTACCTGTTTCCATGGCTCTCATAAACTGAACATTATCAGGAAATGCCTGTGGGAGTTGGTATCTGAGACAGAGCATAGAGTGGTGATAAAGGCTATTGTAGACCTGCTTGATATCCTGGAGGTAGGGGCAAAAAGAAAGCAGAATTTGCAGGAGATGTCCTGCTACAGAGCTGGGAATGAGGGTAGGGAGTTTTGGATTTGGAGTAGAAAATGGAGATTGAAGATTCCCACCTGCTTCCTACCTTATATGATTCTTATCTTAATTTTTATCTGAATCATATAACCACAAAATCACCTTAGAAAATGTCTGTCAATTCCTGGTTCAAATAATAATTTTCTTTTCTTTTCTTGTTTATCATGGAACAAAACCCTCATTAACATTTTAACAGAGGTTCAGCCATTACTGAAACTTATAATTTTAAATTTAAATTGAGGTAAGTGGCTATAGTGCAGAGCAAGACCATCACTGCTTACTGGAAATACAGACTGAAGAATTAATAGCCACCCCTCAGAGAGAGGGCCAGGTGCAGGGCTGACTCTTTCTGAATGTTGTAATCAGCTGCTTTTCTGAAAGATGAGACTCTGCTGGTTGTGGGGGTGGAGGAGTGGGGAAGATGGGGAGCTGGGGGGTGCCCTCTTTATCTTGGATTTTGGCTTTCACATTTTTAATGGTGTCATTGGGATCTAACTTCAGGGAGATGGTCTTGCTGAACAGGGTCTACAGAAAGATTTGTATTTTGACCTGTTAAAGAATGTGAGAAACACACAAACCACCAAGTGTGTAGAAACACCTAGACACAAGGACTGCCAAACCAGACAAAGCTTCTCGTCATTCAACATAGAAATTTTAAAGTTATAATATTACAAAGACACACTGCTTTAAAATTAAAGGTGACATCCTTTCCTCTGGCAAAGGTCTAGCTAGGTTAGTCATACTAATCCTCCTCTCCAAGTATCTTCCTAAACACCCCGTATCTATCCCTGGTCCCACATCCAGTGCTTTGGCCTAGTCTAGCAGCCCAATGTTGCAGTAAATCCAACATCTATACTTTTGTCATGATCCAACCCTGCCCGTCTCTACTTACAAGGCCCATATGCACTCCATCCAACTTCTTCACCCAACATACCTTCTACCTGGGTCTAACAAGTTAGTCTAACTGATCCTCTTCTATATGTCACCTCCTCAACATCCATATATACTCCTCAAAATATAGGCTTGGACCCAGATGCACACCCTGCATACTTTCCTGCCCCCAGTACCCACACGATTTCATACCACCTAAGCCACATCCAAACTGAGGGAGACCCGCTCCCACTCTTTTCCCAGGGTACTCTTGAGTAGGGAGAAATGAGAAATATTTAAATAGAAATACAGAGAGGAGAGAGACCGATGGAAACACAGGATTGCTTAGGGAGAGCCTGGATCAAACTGACCAGCCCCTTCTGTCTCTTCTAAAGGCCTTTTTAAAGGATGCCAAGGGGTGGAGCAAAAGACCTCCCCATAGCACAGCCAAGTGCAGACCATTCCAAACACCTAGTAATCATGCACATGGTCAATTCATCACCTAATGCAGCTCTGCTGGGTAAAGCAAGCTCAGATCTCACTAGAAACCTTTGCGGGCCTCCACACCAAACTTCAGGCCCAATCCAGCCTGCATACCCTGTGCTCTACTCCAATCTATGTCCATATCAGACACGGAACTAACAAAACAAATCCACATGCCCTGAATTTAATCACAAGAAGATAAACAATATGAAATATCAGGGCAAGATCTCAGCCTCCACCCTTCCCCCCCTCAAAAAATCCATTAGTCCTAAAGAAATGTTTGCCAATTACCTAAGTGAATTCCAGGATACAGAATTTAAAAGAATAAACATATACTTAATCAAAGAATTCCAAGAATTTAAAGAACACCCAAAGAATGAATCAAGTAGAAGCTAGAATATCAGGACCTGAAGGCAAAGTACAGAATCTAGACAAAAGAAACAAAGAATATGAAATTTTTTAAAAGATGCATGAAAGTAACAAACAGGAAATGCAGGGCACCATAAAAACACTAAACTTTCAATATATAGGAATATATGAGGAAGAAGAATCCCAAGTCAATGACATAATCCAGATATTTGATAAGATCAAAAAAGAAAACTTCCACAAGCAAGGAAAGACACCCACACCAAACAAGAAGCACACAAAATCAAACAGGCAAGACTACAATAAATCTCTCCACAGTATATCATAATTAAAACACCAAATATACAGAACAGAGGAAGAGTATTGAAAGCTGTAAGTGAAAATAAACAGGTCACACATACATGCAACAGAACATAAATTGGTATCTCAATAGAAATTTGTAGAAGCAGGAGCAATTCATTCTGTGATCTAAAGGAACACAAGGATCATGATGGCAAACCCAGGCTAAACTAAAGCAAACTGTTTGCCATCCTTGGAGTTAAAAAGAAACTTTCCATCACATAGATAAACTTAAAAAAAAAAAAAAAAAAAACAAGCAAACAAAAAAACCATGTCCCTGAAAGGAGACTTACAGAGAATTCTGGAAGCAATATTTCAAACTTAAGAAAACAGTAAGTACAGCTTAAAAATTGTAGAAACAAATAAATGAAGGTATAATTACTGAACCGTAAAGGATAATTAAGACCACAAACTGATTCCCCCCAAAAGAAAAAAAAAACAAAAATAATAAAATGACTGCAATTATCACACCTTTAAATGATAACTAGATATTAAAAGTCTCAATTCTCCAATTAAAAGACTGGCTGAATGGATTAAGAAACACAATCTATTTATTTTTTCTACAAAAACACATCTTAGCTTAAAAAAAGGTACCTTTTTAGAGTGAAGGAATAGACAAAAGTACTTCAATCATATTGCATTAGGAAGCAAGTAGGTGTTGCTATTCTAATACCTAACAAAATAGATCTCAAATTAAAATTTGTCAGAAGGAATAAAGAAGGACACTTTAGTCTAATCAAGGGAACAATTACCTAAGATAACATTGCTCTATTAAGTATATATGTACCAAACTCTCATCACAATTTCATAAAATGCTTATTACTAGAACTGAAGTCAAAGATTAATGATACCCCATTAATAGTAGATGATTTCAATACCCCACTTTCTCCAAATGACAGGTTATCTGGATAAATAAATCAGCAGAGAAACAACAGAATTATATGACATTTTATATCAAACAGACTTACACATACATCTAGAAAATATTCCACCCAAATATCAGAGAATATACATTCTGCTCATCAGCATGCAAATTTCTCTAAAACAGATCACATCCTAGGACACCAAGCAAAGCTTCATGAATTCAGAAATATATTGAAATAGCTGTGTACCCTACTTGACTATAATGTAATAGAACTAGAAATCAGTGGCAAACAAGTATCTAGTAAGTACACAAACTCATGAAGTTGAACAACTCCTCATGGAATGATATGAATGGAAGAAATACTCTCTTCCAGGGTAGAGCCCTTAACTAATTCACCAAATTGTCATCCTGAAATTATATACATACAAGTAACATTTTATGGATTGAGTAGGTTGTATTTATATATTTATATATCAACGATGAAAGAGAAAGATGCCCCGAATTTGAGAGAGGAAGGAGGCTAGCAGGAGTTGGAGAGAAGAAAGGAGATGAAAGGGTAACATGGATATAATTACATTATAATTTCAAAATGTTAACAGTTACTTTTAAATTTCTGATTACATACTTCAATCAACACCATAAAAAGCAGCTTGGATTTTTTTTTACAAGGGAGACAGTGTAGAAAAACCTATAGTCTCATGAATTAATGCAAAAGAAAGCATTTAAGTTAGAAGACAAATAATTTTCAATATTATACTGATAAAAATCACACAATATGGGAATCAACTTCATAAAAATGTAGCATTACACCTTTTCATCTATAATAATTAGTCAACTTACCAAATGAGGGAGGGAGTCAGGAACAGTGTCCTAACAATCTATCCTGACTGAGTACAGATGGGGAGCATGTAACCAGATCTGATCTCAGCTGGACCTACAAGAAAATACAATTAGTGATTTTATCACCAAAATGCTCTTAGCAGGATCTCTCTGGCTAAGGATTATAGAAAGAAGAGACATGACTTTCTTGAGAGTCACAGATTTCTATACTGGAATATAAAATGGATATTTCTTGGTATACATACTTTCTGCTCTATACTTGAGTCTCATCCCTTCCAGGCCAGTGATGCATAGTTTACATAAGAAGCATTGCTTGGCAGATGCCTTTAATGATTCAGACTTATGTCTTCTATGCTTTAAATACCTGATTTATTGCATACTTGAATGTATTTCCTAAGGTCTTCTCTTGGGATTGTCTATGATTTTGGTTTTGGCTGTCAGATTATATGAACCAAGGGGATCATTTCTTTAATGATTGGGGCAAAATATGTGAATGTGTATAAGAAGGCAATTTATATATTCAAAGAATTTGTGAGCTAAAATATGATTATCATTTACTCCATTTCTCTTATGATAAATATTCAACCCTAGAATGTTGGACAGTCTTATGTTAGCTTGATACAAACTATAATCATCTGAGATTAGGGAACTTCAAATTAAAAATGACCCGTAAGATTGGGCCATAAACAAGCCTTTGGGGCATTTTTTTGATTAGTTATTAATGGAGGAAGGCCTAGTACATTGTGGGTAGAGCTATCTGTGTATTTGTGGTCCTAGGTTTTTTGTAAGAAAGCAGTCTGAGCAAGTCACGGTGAGCAAGATAGTAAGCAGCACCTCTATGTGGTCTCTACATCAGCTCCTGCCTCCAGTTTCCTGCCCTATTTGAGTTCCTGTGTAGATGTAACCTACTGTCTTGTTAAATAATAAACACAAAACCAATGCAAAGAAGAAAGCCAAGAGATCAGAGCTAAGAGCCTTACCCTTCCTGCTGCAGCTAGCTCTTCCGCCAAGAGACCTCTTTGAAAGAGAGCTATTTCCTGTCTGTTTGACTTTATATAGACTTTCTGTTCTGCCTTCTCATTGGCTGTAAACGCAAACACATGACTGGCTCATCACTGCCTGTCTGTAGAGACTTCCAGGTCTTCTATGGTATTGAAATTAAAGGCGTGCGTCACCACCGCTATGCTCTTGCTATGGCTCTAATAGCTCTGACCCCCAGGCAACTTTATTTATTAACATACAATTAACATTTTAGTACAAAATAAAATATCACCATATTCCTGTCCCAACTTTCTTTGATGATGAACAGTAATATGGAAGTGTAAGCCAAACAACCCCCTTTTCCCCATCTTGCTTTTTGGTCATGGTGTTTCATTACAGCAACAGAAACTCTAAGACAAGTTGGTACCAGGAGTGGGGTATTGATGTGACAGACATGACCATGTTGTTTTGGGGAGGGTAATGGAAGGATTTTGGAACTCAGTGCAAGAAAAGCCATTGAGCGTTCATTGCTTAGTGAGCAATTCTATGTGAGCATGGAAAATAAGAATGTTGAGAGTAGGGCAGATAAAGAAAGTCTGACTTACGAAGTTTCAGAGGGAAATTTAAAGACTCTATCAGGGCCATTTTTTTATTTTAAATTAAGATTCTGGTTAGCTGGGGCTGAAGAATCAATTGTAATTAATAAGACAACTACACTGATAAAGTGAAACCCTTTATTTGTTGGAATACTAAAGGCTGGTCTGCTGAAGCTGAAAAACTGGTGGTGACTAAGAAGAGACCAACACCATTGAGGTGAAATTTGAGAATTATTTTCTGAAAGCACAGTGAAGTTGTGTTCCAGAGTCAGCCAAGTTTGTACCTCATGCTGGCAACTGAACTTGGTAGTCTGAGAGTCACCTATGTGTTGAAGGTTTTGTAAGCATGAAGGGGTCATGGAAAAATGCTGAGGTTTGGCACTGAGAGGTCAGGAGAGGCCAATGGTGAAGGTGTAGTCTCAGTGGCAGTTGAAGGTCCAAGACTGAAAGGGGTCATGCAGAGAGGTTGAGGCTTGGCACCATGAAGAGAGACTAAGAGAAGCAACTGGTGAAAATGCAGCCCAGTTTCAACAGAAAACCCAAGCATTTTGGAGATGCCAGTACCATGAGGTGATTAGGAAGAACATCAACAGAGCAAGTTGGAGCCTAGAAGACATGCTGTGTGTTCTGCAGAGAGCAGAGCCTGAGAAGTGACCCAAGTTCCTTGGAGGAGCATAGAATATTGTGAGTCAATTGCAGACAATTGCATATAGTGTTACTTACACTGTTGGAGTCTAGTTTTGACTTGATTTTATTGTGACTGTGCCCTGGTTTTTCCTGCTTGAAGATAGTACTTAACTCAGTTTTTAATTTTATAGTAGGCTACTGCTGAAAGAATTTAACCCTTTAAAAGAGATTTTGAATTTTTAAAGAAATGATATTTTAAAAGGGCTGAACTTTTAACATATTTGAATTTGTAAAGACTGGGGGTTTTATGTATTTTTTAATGTGAGATTTGGGGGATAAATGAGAAAGGAAAAATTGCGGCTTAGCAGTGATGTGTTTGTCAAGGTTTGACAAGGGTTCACTTGTGCTGGATATATCAACTTGACACTAGCTAAATTCATCTGACAAGAGGGAACCTCAATTAAGAAAATGCCTCCATGACACAGAGCTGCAAGTAAGCCTTTAATGGTATTTTTATTAGTGATTAATCAGGAAGGGCCCAGCCCATTGTGGGTGGTGTTATCTCTGGGATGGTGGTTCTGGATTTTATATATATCAAGTCAGTAAGCAGCACTCCCTCATGGTCTCTGCATCAGCTCCTGCCTCTAAATTCCTACCCCCAGGTTCCTGTCTGATTTGAGTTCCTGTCCTGACTTCTTTGGTGATGAATAATAATAGAGAAGTTTAAGCCAAATAACTCTTCCTCTACACCTTGCTTTTTGGGCATGGTGTTTCATTGCAGCAATAGAAACCCTAGCTAAGACACCTAGCCATAAATTCTAGTTCTAATACCTCTCCCGTGTTCTTTGGGGTTTTGTTGTTGTTATTTGTTTGTTTTGTTTTGTTTTTCTTGTCTCTGCCAAGTTACATGCTCTGTCTGGCCTTCAGGAAAATCCCCATGCTCACATACAAGTGGGTAGTTTAAATCCACTTCTGCTCTTTTCTTTTTTCATGGTCCACCAATGATTATTTCCTTTGCTTCCCCTCAACCACTGGTGCTTGGTTCATAATTAGAAATTAAGGACGATTCTCAGCCATTGTAATATACGGCTTTTATAGTTTGAATGCAGTGGTATTTGCTCCACCCATGACCAAGCACTGCCTCCGTCAGGCCCTATAGCTACATGGCATGCAGCTTTCGTGTCTTTTTTTTTTTTTCTTTCAGAATGCCTGTCATGTAGGAACTATTTTCCTACTCTTCTCTTTCTAAAGGAAAGAGACAACATGAAGAATGAGCAATCTTGACTAAAGACAATTTAACATTAAAGGATATTTGGTGGAATATTGCCAGATTCAGAAATTTCTCCTTTAAATAGTGGGGTTTTTTCCTAAGAAATGGTAAATCAATATGAAAATTCAAATGAAAATGACAATGTGAAATAAAATTATATATTGAGTCAGGGAGGATTTCAATCATGTATAATAAGTCAGGGAGTACATTCCAAAAGTGGGTTGACTTTTTGCCTTCTCACCTTATGTCATTAGAGTTTGTGGAATAATTTTCCTTTCAGGCACATCTGGATGGAAACTGCATTTCTGCTTTTTTATCATAAGTGTTTTGCCTCCTAGGTTTACTTTCTGGAATTATAGGAAATGCCAAGATGAATATTCTCATTTAGTTGGGATTAAGATAACTAATATCAGTGGGATATAACTCCCTTCTTACAAATTCCTATAACTGAATTTCACCTTTTCTCTTGAATGTTCTCTCTTCATCCTGGTCTGTGGTCTATAATGTGGAGTTCTTTCTGTGAAGCATTCTTAAGTTGGTTTCCTCCACACAGTTCCCACATGCTTATTTTCCCCCTTTTCTGCAAAATATGGATTTCTCATTATTGAAATTCATCACCCCTGGACGTTTTTTTTTTTTTCTCCTGTGTTTCTAACTTCTTTTCTAAAGACTGTTTACTGTTGGTACATAACAGCCTGGGATCGTCCAATGTCAGAGAAATGGATGAGATCTACATGAACAACATGGATGTGAGTGGGAGTAATGAAGGGCAAGGGTTGAGGGAAAGAGAGCTTAGGGGAGCGGGAGATCCCAGCTGGATCAAGAACAGAGAGGGAGAGCAAGGAATAAAAGACCATAATAAATGAAGACCACATGAGAATAGGAAGAAGCAAAATGCTAGAGAGGTCCACAGAAATCCACAAAGATACCCCCACAATAGACTACTGGCAATGGTCAAGAGACAGCCCAAACTGACCTACTCTGACGATAGGATGGCCAAACATCCTAATTGTCATGCTAGAAACCCCATCCAATGACTGAGGGAACCGGATGCAGAGATCCATGGCCAGGCCCCAGGTGGAGCTCTGGGAGTCCAGGTGGCGAGAAAGAGGAGGGTTTGTATGAGGGAGAATTGTTGAGACCAAGGTTGGAAAAAGCACAGGGACAAATAGCCAAATGAAAGGAAACACATGAACTATGAACCAATAGCTGAGGAGCCCCCAACTAGATCAGGCCCTCTGTATAATTAAGACAGTTAATTAGCTTGATCTGCTTGGGAGGCATTCAGACAGTGGGACCAGGTCCTGTCCTCAGTACATGAACTGGCTGTTTGGAACCTGGGGCTTAGACAGGGACACTTGGCTCAGCCTGGGAGGAGGGGACTGGACCTGCCTGGACTGAATCTACCAGGTTGAACACAATCCTCAGGGGAGTCTTTGCCGTGGAGGAGATGGGATTGGGGGGTGGGCTGGGGAGAAGGTGGGGGGGGGGGCCGGAGGAGGGAGAACAAGGGAATCCGTAGCTGATATGTAAAATTAAATTTAATAAATAAATTAAATAAAAAATAAATAAATAAAAAATAAAAATATAGAATGATAATCCTAGAATGCCTTGCTTTCATTTTGCAGCACTTAGCCTTTAACAGTTTTCTGTTTGTTTGAAGTAAGTTACTCAAACTCATGTTATTTATAGCTGGAAAGATTCAACTGAATGGAGCCATGCCTTCCTATCAGCTTTGATTTAGACAATCAAATAACAATATAAAATTAAATAATAAAATTTAGACACAGACTGTGCTGTCTGTGTCTAAATCTTTCAAAAGCTCTTTGGACATTTTAAGTTTTCTTGTTCTCCCTTCTTTCTCTTTCTCTCTTTGTGTTTTCTTTCTTCTTTCATTCTGGTCAATGAACATGCTAGAAAATGCTTTACTACAAAGTTATATTTCCGGCCTTCTTTTTTATCTTTATTTTCAGACAGAGGCTCACCAACTAATATAGGCTGGCCTGCTACTCCCAGTCTTCCTGACTTAGCCTCTGAAGTGTCTGGGATTGCAGGTCAGTGTCATCATATCTGGCTTTAAGGCACTTTTTCTAAGACTTGAGTTTGAGTTAATTTTTTTACAAAAGCTGATAAAATGTAAAACGTGCATCTACCATGCACAACTCTGCACCCATGCCCCTATTGACCTTTATTATATCTACCTTTCCAATGATATTTTTCCTTCTCTCTTTCATGTATTCTTTCACTATAATGCTTCCTCTTCACTGCACATGCAATGGACTCTTAGGTCCAGGGACATATTTTCTTGCTGACTTCTGTGAGTACTATCTATTCTTTTCATCTTTTTGTGACTCCTGCTTATATTGATAAATTATTTCATTTTAATATATTTTAATTGGAATGGAACTGTATCACTGTCTCCCTCTCAATTTCTTCCCTCGAGCCTGTCCCACCCAAGCCCCAAACTTGAAGTTAATAGCCTCTTTTTCTTTATTATTGTTATGTGTGTGTACATGTGTATGCACAAGTATATATAAATATAAATTTATTTTGTTCCCTGTGTGTATATGATTTCAAGGCTTATCACTCTGCCTTGGTCAACCAATAAGTGGTTCATTTCTGAGAGACTCTAATTCTCCTTTGCCCAGCAGTCATTTGTTTCCTATAGCACTTTGTCTGGAGGTAAGACCCCATGAAATCCTCCTCCTATCACATTACCATGTCCATTGGTGTTGCCGTTATTTCAAACTTGTCTATACACCCATTTCTAGGAGAGACTGTTTCACAGCAGACTTCATGGTATTCTCTCTCCCAGGTCTGGAGAGCTCACTAGAATTCTTCCTGAAAGCAAGAAATAAGCTTTATCACTCTTTAAATTGGTAGAATTTAAGAATATTTATCTTAAACTTAGCCACTTATTTTGCTTTTTTAAAAGGTGTTAAGACTCTACCTGTGTAAGAGTTTTAGACTGCAGACACACAGCAGTGAGCAAAACTGACAGACCCCTCTGTACTCATAAAGTTCATCTGATTGTGTTATGGCTTCCTAGGGAGTATAAAACCACTGATTTGCTACAACACATGTGGGAAGGTGGAGAGAGAAGGGCAAGTGTCAGCATATTTCTGTACTTCTAATGTTCTATGAAAGCAAAAGTAATTTGGTTCTTATTAAGAAATACAGCCAAATGTCTGAAAAACATGATAGTTCTTGGGCTTAATTTTCTTTTGTGACACAAAAAAATATAGCTGTATTTGAAAATATGTGCTGCTTTAGGAGAGATAGATTGGTGAAGCATATTCTCAGTTACAAGGAAGGAAACATGATAGACTTTGAACAGAAGTACCTCACTTGCATGGATGATGCTGAGCTCTGAGATGTTAAACAAAAGCCCCAATGCCAGATGTGGTGCATACCCCTAGGAATTGCTGCCAGTAGGTCCCTGTCTTAGTTTGAGTTTTTATTGCTGTGAAGAGGCACCATGACCACAGCAACTCTTATAAAGAAAAATAGTTAATTTAAGGTGGCTCATTTAGAGTTTCAGAGGTTCAGTCCATTATGATAATGAAGGTGAGCATGGCAGCGTGCATGCAGATGTGGTGCTGGAGCTGAGAGTCCTATATCTTGAGTCAGAGGCAACAGGAAGTCAGCTGACTATCACATTGAGTGAAGCTTGAGAAAAAGACCTCATAGCCTATCCCCCCAGTGACACACTTCCTCCAATAAGACCACACCTATTCCAACAAGGCCACACCTCCTGCTAGTGCCACTCCCTTTGGGAGTTATTTTCTTTCCAACCACCACAGTCCCAAAACTGCATAGGCTATAGCCACTGCCCTCGGCTGCCAGCAGGAAACAAATGATCCTGTTGTCAAGGAAACCATACACAGTATTGGTAGAATAAAGAGAAACCACATGCAATTGACCAGGAAGCTTCCTCTATGCTAGGTAGGCTTCATAGTGCTAGACGCTGATGTGCAGGTAGGTATGAAAGATAGATTAGCAATGGTTATTCTCACCTTTGTACTTGGCATGCTATAATACCAGCTTACTAGATAACATTACCTTAGTGGGTATCCAGCTGGTTTCTGATTGGATCAGAGGGCCAATTTATAGAAGTCAATTATGCCTGTCACTGTGGACCTCATCAAAAGCCCATAGGTGGGAATGTCAGCAGTGCTAGGAGTGAATCTACTACTTTTGTTTGCTAAATGCTATCAGATTGCCAAAGCCTGATAAATATTTATTTTATATCTATGGGCTAGTTCTGTCCTCAGCCTTGTAATTACTCTATTTTGTGTGTATAATATAATTATATCATTTCACCCTTTCCTTTCCTTCCTCTATACCCTCCCATAAATCTCTTCTTGCCCTTTCTAAAATCTATGGCCTCAGTTTACATTGCTATTACATGCGTATATGTATATACATAATATTCCTAAATATGAGCAGCTCTATCTGTATAATGTTATTCATATGCATGTTTTTCTGGCTGACAACTTGGTATTGGACAACCAATTTGTCTTCTCTGACCTGAAGAAGACTATTTCTTCTACTCTCAGTATGCCTTCATTTCCTATAGATCTTTGTGGAGGCTTCATGGGCTTTTCCCCATCCAATTTAGAATGCCTATTAGTGTTGTCCTTATTAGGTTCACATTAGTAAGATTTATAGGAATAGCCTCTGGCATTTCTTAAAGTTGACATCTCCCTGATCCTCTATCTCTTAAATTCTTTCTGACCCCTCTTCCACAATAATCCACAAGCTTTAGGTGAAGGAATTGTGTTCTACATGTATAAGTTGGGACTATGCTCCACAACTCTGCATTTTAATTGGTTGTAATATTCTGTAGTGGTCTCCATAAATTTCATAGGGAATTTTCCTTGGTAAAAGGTGAGGACTAATCTTAACTGTGTGTATAGGATAAATATTTAGAATGTAGTTAGGGACTGTGCTAGTTCAATTAAAATTATTCTGGTTGTAGATTCTTCTCCACTATCCATTACTTCACTAGCCCTGGGCTGTTGGCTAGGTTTCTAGTATCAGAAATGCTTGTCTTTATCAGATCTTATGTGTAATTAGAGAACAACTGGTTATTGCCAAGATATGCATGCCATTACTGCATTCTTAGGGTTATCATGCCATGATGGTCACTATTTTGGTTCATAGTTGTAATACAAAGGTAGAACTGAACAGGCCTACTTTTTATATAGTGAACAATGGTTAATGGGAAGAATAATGTCGTGGCTGGTTAAGGTGCTGAAAGCAAATGATTGTTGAATGTGTTTAGCCTTAAATGGCATCCAAACATCACGTCCTCCAAGTCTCAGGAAATATCACATAAGAGCATAAGAGGGAGTGCAAAGAAATGTAAGGAGTGAAAACACTGGGAGGAAGTCAAAGGAATACTACTTTATGGTCATGACATGACCACAGAACTTTTAAATTCAAAGCACCCGCCACCTTTGCCTAAATAGGGCCTGCGCAGGATAGAGCCTATAAACAATAAATTGTAGATGTAGCTTGCCCCATGTAGAAGAGCTGATGGAGATTGAGTTATGCTGCAGTACAAGACGTCATTACTTAGTGAAGTAGCCGTTGGTGAGTTACTCATAATTCACTGAACAACTTCATACCCACACCCAAGTGAGGGGTCCTCACTAAACTCAAATGACCACAAAGTAAAAAAAGAAAGAATCAAGAGTGATATGTTGACTTGGTAAGAGGAATGACAGGTGAAGAAAGTAAGAGAAGGCAGATGGATAAGTGCATCAAGATGAGTGTATTAGTGCATCTATACAGTAATGAGTACATTAGTGCATTCATGCAGTAATGAGTGTATTAGTGTTAAAATGTATTCTATACATATATAAATTTGAAAAATGTATATTAATTTCAAAAATCCAATATGATGATATAAATACAACAATATTTGTAATAAGTTGATAATTATTAAAGTGTTTCATGAGTATTTGACATTGATTCCATGATTTCTCTACTTGAAAATGTTATGTCTGGTGGTATTTTTATAAAAGTTTTTAAAAATTAAAACTGGGCTGGCTCGTGCCTGATCACAGATATTTACTGAGAGCTCCTATATCTTCATTCTAGTCACTATGGAAAATAACTTGAAATTTTATTGTCATTAATTTTCTGTTTTTAAGCTGGACGTGGTGACTCATGCCTACCACTTGGGAGACTGAGAAAGGGCAGCCAGGGCCACATAGTCAGATGCTATTTAGAAAATAAACAAACAAAAATGATAATTTTTTTCTTTTTCAGCCCTGATTTAAAACTAAAATGAAAAAAGTATCTGTTGAGCTGTTAACCTTGTTATTTATGATGATTGTGCTTTTTTTTATGAATCCCTCTGAGGTTCTCAATGTTGTTGCCAAAATAATGAAATTAATTTCCTGAACCTCAGGAGAGAATTTCAGAATTCCATTTTGTTGTTGTTCTTATTAAAAAACTTCAGGAAAACTTGTTCAAAGTCACAAGGCAATTTTCTATAAAAAAAAAAATCAGCATAGGGAACTAAAACTTCCTGGCCCTAGAAATTAATTCTAATCATTGGAGGTTTCCTTGGTTAAGACTGAATGAACTATTTCTTTGATTGAGACTGAATTAGCTTCTGGCAATGCATACATTTCTATGTTCGTATTCTCTACTCCACAGTCATTGGAAACTATGCCTAATAATTCAAATAAATAATCCTAAATTTAATTAGAGACTGTGTTTGACCAAAGCTACAGGATGTGTTCATGAGTTTTCTGAAGTGATCTCCATCAGGCACAGGTTTATGACGCATATCAAGCACAATGAATGAGGCTGTCCATGTCAGCAACATACACCCTGTCTGCAACATCAAACTCTTTCCACCCTAGAAAAGTCAAGCTGCAGTAGGTGATGGGATTGATGTCACTATGTCCATCAAAAGAGTGAAGTCTACCGAGCCATGCCAAGCACTCACAGAGCATCATGGGAGAGAAAGAGAAATGGAAAGGTTTGTGCTCTATGAAGAGAAGGAATAACCTGCTGTGAGAGGCCTTCACTGTCATCCAAGACCATGATGATGCCTGGCCTGTGCTGCCACTGAGGGCCATGTCTGGGTCCATGGTCCTATTGCAGCTGAGGATTATGTTGATCTCCGTGCCTGTGTTACTACCAAAGGCTATGCAGAGGGCCATTGGTCTATAATGCAGCCTGAATGTAGCCCCTCACTGTCCACAGCATGCCAGCAGTGACATGGGTGTGGGAGAGCTGCCCTTCCCCTCTCCTAGGTAGAGTGGAAGAGCTGGCACCCAATGGAAACCTGGTGGGCTTACCAGCTCAGCTACCACCCAGGCCCAGATCCAGGGCTTTGAGTTAGCCCACCGAAACATCTTTCTCATCTATGAGCTGCTGGAGTGTGTGTGAAGGGGCCAGTCCTACAGATCTCCAAGATCCAGAGCAACAGCAGGATATCTGAGAGTCTCTATGAGGGTCCAGTATTGATGGTATAGCAGAAGCCAGAGACCTTGAACTAGACCAATGACTCATTGCAATGAACATTGCAATGAACATTGGCAAATAAAGCTGTTTGGGCAAAAGTGTATACTGTGTGGCAGACCACAACTTCTGAGGCCACTACTATTAACAAATATGTGATGGAGAGGATTGAAAGATAAGGAAGTAGAATGGCACATTTGAAGAAGGTTGTGGTTGAAAGAGGAACAAGTCATGGCCCAAAGATGGTCTTTTTGGGTTTTTTGTTTGTTTTTTCTTCATTTGTGTAGATTTTTCTCTTTTTTTCTTCTTTTCCAAGTTTTATTTTTATTTTTTATTTTCTTTGGGGGAGGGAGGTTACAGGGTGGAGGACAAATATAGACGGACTGGAAAATGAATGGGATTGGGGTGTATGATGTGTAGTTCCCAAAGATTCAATTAAAAAATATGTTAAAAAGAGTAGTGTCTCTTTCATTGCTCTCCCACTCCATCCCTGTTCCAGCTCGACCATCCTGTTCTCTTATGTTCTCATCCCCTACCCCCTACCTGCCACTGCCCACCACTCATCCCATTTACTCATGGAGATCTCATCCATTTCCCCTTCCCAGGGTGATCCTTGCATCCCTATTTGGGTCCTCCTTGTTAGCTAGCTTCTCTTGAGCTGTGGGCTGTAGTCTGGTTATCCTTTGCTTTGTATCTAGTATCCACTTATGAGTGAGTACATACCATTTTTGTCTTTCTGAGTCTGGGTTACCCCATTCAGGATGATATTTTCTAGTTCTATCCATTTGCCTGCAAATTTCATGATATCATTGTTTTTCACTGCTAAATAGTACTCCATGTACCACATGTTCTTAATCCATTCTTTGGGTGAGGCATATGTAGGTTGTTAAAGGGGACATCATGAGGACAGGGAGAAACTGGGTGCTAGGGAAGTTCCCAGGAATCCCCAAAGATTACCCCAGCTTAGACTACCAGCAATAGTGGAGAGGGTGCATGAACTGGCTTACCCCAGTAATTAGATTAGTGAATGAATACCCTAACTGTCATCATAGAGCCTTCATGCAGTAACTGATGGAAGCAGATGCAGAGATCCACAGCCAAGTACCAGGCCAAGCACCAGGAGTCCAGTTGAAGAGAGAGAAGAGAGATTCTGTGAGCAATGGCATCAAGACCATGATGGGGAAACCTACAGAGACAACCAAACCAAACTAGTGGGAACTCATGAAATTCAGATCAACAGCTGTGGAGACTGTATGGGACTGGATTAGGCCCTCTGCATAATGAGACAGTTGATCTACTTAAGGGGCCCCATGGCAGTAGGATCAGAATCCATCCCTGGTGCATGAGCAGGCTTTTGGGATCCCACCTATGATAGGATACCTCACATAGCCTAGATGCAGTGGGAGGGCCTTGGACCTTCCTCTACTAAATGTACTTTCCCATGGGAGGCCTTACCTTTTTGTAGGAGGGAATGGGAGGTAGGTTGAGAAGGGGAGGCTGGAGGGGCAGGAGCAGGGAAGAGGGTGACCTTTGATTGGTATGTAAAAATGAATAAAAAATTTTCTTAATAAAAAAAAGTAGTGTCCTTAGAATTAATTTTAACAATAACAGGAAATAATATTCCCATCCTGATCATTATAATCATTCTAAAATGAACAAATTTGAGTCACTACATCATTAAATTTTGACTGAAATATATGTATATATATGAATATGAATAGAGATGTAATCAATAATATCTAAAGCTGAATATGAAAGATTATAGAAAAATAGATTATAAATACATGATAGATAGATAGATAGATAGATAGATAGATAGATAGATAGATAGATAGATAGATAGATAGATAGATAGGAAGGAAGGAAGGAAGGAAGGAAGGGAGAGAGAGAGAGAGAGAGAGAGAGAGAGAGAGAGAAAGAAAGAAAGAAAGAAAGAAAGAAAGAAAGAAAGAAAGAAAGAAAGAAAGAAAGATATAATTATGTAGTTCAAGTTCATTTCTTTAACACATTTCTGTTGATTAGCTTGATCTGTTTGGGAGGCATCCAGGCACTGGGACCAGGACCTGTCCTCAGTGCATGAGCTGGCTGTTTGGAACCTGGGGCTTATTCAGGGATACTTGGCTCAGCCTGGGAGGAGGGGACTGGACCTGCCTGAACTGAGTCTATCAGGTTGATCCCAGTCCTCGGGGGAGACCTTGATCAGGAGGAGGTGGGAATGGGGGGTGGGCTGAGGGGAAGGTCGGGGAGGAGGCAGGAGTGGGGAGAACAAGGGAATCCATGGCTAATATGTAAAATTAAACTAAGTTATAAAATTTAAAAAAAAATAACACATTTCTGATGGAAAAATTTTCAAAGTTTTTGCTTCTTCTATAGGACATTTTAATTTAATCCTCACATCTCATTAAATACTCAGACACCTTGAAATTATTTTATACCTTGCCTTAAAATAGTAAAATATAAATGACTGATCCTTCCATTAGGTGATCATTTTTATTGCTATGTTAAAAAAAAACTTAGAGAGGAATAATAGGACTCATTTACTAGCTCATGGATCTCTAGATCTGAAATTAGAGTGTCAGCCAGTCTGAGTTCTTGCCTGGGAAAAATCAATTCCATGGTCCTGTGTGGCATGGACAAATTACCTTCTAGGTATTTATGATCGAGACCCCATTTGCTTACTTTCAGGCAAAGAGACTCTAAACTCACCAAGGAAGCCCACATTCCTTACCATGTGACCTATTCCTCCTTTGAAATCATCAGCATCAGGTCAAACCCTTTTTGGGTTTTGTGTTTGTAAATCCATTGTCTATTACCAGTCAGACAAAAACTCTTTTTAAAATAACTAATGTAATTAAATTTAGTCTACATTGGTCACCTCTCTATTTGGGATCAAACTGGCTCAGAATACCAATTGACTCTGCAAATTCCCTAATCAGCAGTGCTTGAAAAACAACTTTAAACCACTTGGTAAAGGAGTGTGCACAATAAGGGATGGGCTCCAGGTGCTCACTAAGACTCCTCTTTATAACTTATATTCTAGAAAATGAAATTTTAGTATATATGAATGACATTTTTCCATAAAGTCTGTTAATGTACATGCTCTTTGGAAATATTGAGATTTGAAATTTTATTTGGTATTTTTTTTCATTTATTCTAATCAGTGTTAAAACTTGTATTCTTCTCAGCTGGCCACATCATCACCAGGGTTTACACTTGTAATATGGACCCTGATTTAGCAGATTTGTGTATTGTTTCACCAATGTATTGGCACAACTACATTCACAATTATTTGCTACCACAAAGGACTCAGTAAAACTTAGAGAATCTCAGTATGAACACTTATGACAAAAGATGCTGAATACACATTTGTACCAGAACAAATCTAATTTGACCAGTGCAAGTGGCACCCTCTGCTATGCTAGAACACTAAGTGTCATCTGTAAATAAAGTCCTGAATACATATTGCCATCATATTAACACTGTTTGCATAAAAGTGCTGTCGTATACCACTGAAGTGCAATTAATGTGACTCTTACATTAGGCAAAGCACTATCATTCTTATCACCAACTCTGGGAAGATTAATTTTAAATTTTTATCGTTTGTAATTATGTGTTGGTACACCAGCATGTGAGTGTACACACATGAAGCAGGTGCCTGCAGAGGCACACAGTGTGGGATCGTCTGCCCCTGCAGTTGTAGGCCCTTGACATGGATGCTGGGAACTAAACTCAGGTACTCTGGAAAAACAGCATATCCTCTTAAACACTGAGCCACATTCTTCAGCTCAATTTCTTTTGTTTTTAATTAAAATGTAATTACCATATTTCCCTCCTTTCTCTCCTTCCTCCAGTTCCTACCACCCACCGCCCTGGCTCACTCACAAATTTAAATTGTTTTAATGTTTTATTTTTAATATTTAAAATTTTAATTTAAATATATTTAGATCATATTCACCTTCTCCGCCAAGTCCTTCCAGATTCTCTCATCCCTAAACCCATAACTTTCTCAAAAAGCTAACAAAAAAAAAACAGTACAAAAACAAAAGCACTTTAAACCCAGAATATAATATTCGATACCACCCCAAAAGGAAAACATACCCCATAATTCTCACCATCTCTTCATGTATTCTTTCACCTTCCCTCCCCATTTTATATTTCAATTCCAGCCCACACCTCCACTCATGGCTGTCTATTCTACTCCCTTTCCTAATAAGATCTATCTGGCCCATCTAGTCCCTTATTTATGGTGGTATTTTATTTGTACTGAAATGTGATTTTAATTGTATGTTAATAAATAAAGTTGCCCAGGGGTCAGAGCTATTAGAGCCATAGCAAGAGCATGGCGGTGGTGGCACACACCTTTAATCCCAGCGCTTGGTAGACAGAGCTAGGTAGATCTCTGTGTGTTCAGGGATACAGCCAGCATTGGAGACATACGCCTTTAAGACCTGGAGGGCTGTACTTACAGGCAGTGACGAGGCAGTCATGTGTTTGGGTTTACAACCAATGAGAAGGCAGAACAGAAAGACTATATTAAAGACAAACACACAGGAAGTAGCTCTCTTTCGGAGAGGTAGGAGCACCGCAGGAGGAAGGGAAAGATTTTAGCTCTGAGCTCTGACCTCTTGGCTTTCTCTTTTACATTGATTTTGTGCTTCTTACTTAATAAGACAGTTGGTTACATCTACACTTATTCTATTCTCAAACTCTATAGTTCTAAGGATTATAGTAAGATTATCAATGACTTCACAGCTAATATCTGCATACAAGTAAATACACACTGTAGCACGAATCTTAAAGGGTCTTATTAATAAAATCAAACCTAAAGCCAGGTGTTGGGGTGAATGCTGGAAGATCAGAGAAGCAGAACAAGCCAAAGCTTCCTCACCTTGTCATTTCCTCAGCTGATCCTGTTTCATTTCCTCAAACTGCAACCTCTGTGTCCTCATCCCAATGGATCTCAGCTGAACTGCTGCTAAAAGCCTAAAAGCTTAACCAGCCTAGTTTCTGGTTTTCACGCCTTATATACCTTTCTGCTTCCTGCCATTACTTCTTGGGATTAAAGGTGTGAGTCATCATGCCTCACTGTTTCCAGTATGGCTTTGAACTCACAGAGATCCTGATGGATCTCTGCCTTCAGAATGCTAGGATTAAAGGTGTGTGTGCCACCATTTTCTGGCCTCTATATCTAGTGGCTGTTCTGTTCTCTGACCCCAGAAAAGTTTATTAGGGTGCACAATATTTTGGGGAACACAATATCACCACAACATACCATACCATATTAATCTTTCTGAGTCTGGGACACCTCACCAGGGTGATTTTTTTCTAGTTCCATTATTTTTCATGCAAATTTCATGTCAGTTTTTAGAGTTGAGTAATACTCCATTGTGTAAATGTACCACATTTTCTTTATCCATTTTTCTGTCAAGGGACATCTAGGTTGTCTCCAATTTCTGGCTGTTATGAAGAGAATAGCAATGAACACTGTTGAGCAACCGTCTCTGTGGTAGGATGAAGTGTACATTGGGTATGTGGCAATAGTGATATAACTAGATCTTGAGGTAGATATATTCCCTCTTCCTGAGGAACTGCCATGCTGATTTCCATACTGGCTATATGAGTTTGCACTAGCACCAGCGACATATGAATGTCTGTCTCTCTTCCTCATCCTCACCAGCATGTTCTGTCACTAGTTTTGTTGATTTTAGCTATTCTGACAAATATAAAATAAAAATCTCAAAGTATTTTTGATTACCATTTCCCTGCTGATTAAGGATGTTGAAAACATCCTTAAATGTTTCTTGGCCTTTTGAGTTTCCTCTATCAAGAATTCTCAGTTGAGATCTGTACCATTTACCACTCTAGACTGCCATGGGATCTGGGGAAATGGAGCTAACAAATGAAGCAGATCAAAGTCTCATGCAATAGCCAACTTTATTCAGAGCTTCAGGCAATTTATAATCTGAGAATTCAGAGGAATCACATGAGTAAGGTACACAATCACAAGGGCAAGCTGCAAATGACATGCAAGATGCATGTAGCAGAAGAGCCGCATGGGATAGGCAAAACCACACACAGCAGAAACATGGGTTTCCATACAGGCAAATCAATAAGAATTGCCAATTGTAATAAATAATCTGAAATAAACTCACTCCTATCTACTACACATGAGAGGGGCACCAAAGCATAATCCAAGAGTAATTCCATCCTTTTGAAGATTCTGAGGTGACAAGATTCTTGGTTTTTTTGCTTGGAGTTTTCTCACAAGCACTCAGAATCCTCCTTGCATGATTCCTTTTGGGGGCCATGTTTTGACACCTACCCTGTAGTCAGAAGTTCTCCTGTGTCCCACCCATCCTGCAGCTGCTCAAACAAGTAAATACACAGAGGCTTATATTACTTACAAACGGTATGGCCTAATGGTTCAGGCTGCTTGTTAGCTAGCTCCTACAACTTTTTTTTTTAAATAGATTTATTTATTATGTATACAGTGTTCTGCCTACATGTGTCCCTGCAGGCCAGAAGAGGGCACCAGATCTCATTATAGATGGTTGTGAGCCACCATGTGGTTGCCAGAAATTGAACTCAAGGCCTTTGGAAGAGCAGCCAGTGCTCTTAACCACTGAGCTATCTCTCCAGCCCCTAGCTCCTACAACTTAACCCCATTTCTATTCATCTATAAGTTGCCACGTGGCCATGGCTTACTTTCACATCTTGCTTCTCCTGGTGGTGGCTGGCTGGAGCTAGAGTTTTCCTGCCTTGCCCACAGTCAGGACAAATCATTGTCACCCGCCAGTCCCACAGCCGCTCAGACCCAACCAAGTAAACACAGAGACTTATATTGCTTACAAACTGTATGGCCATGGCAGGCTTCTTACTAACTGTTCTTATAGCTTAAATTAATCCATTTCTACAAATCTATACCTTGCCACATGGCTCATGGCTTACCGGCATCTTTACATGATTCTTGTCCTGGCGGCAGCTGGCAGTGACTCCTTCTGCCTTCCTGTTCTTTCTTTTCTCCTCTCTGTTAGTCCCGCCTATACTTCCTGCCTAGCCACGGGCCAATCAGTGTTTTGTTTACTAACCAATCAGAGCAACATATTTGCCATACAGACCATCCCACAGCACAGCCAAGTGCAGACCATCTCAGACACCTGCACTCAGGCCTGTGGTCCTAATCATCCTCTATGTGGACCTGCTGGGTAAAGCCATGAGGAACCCAAGAACAGGCTCCCACAGGACATACAGAACATCCCACAGCAGCTGGCATCTTTTCTCTCTCCTTTTTTCTTCTTCCTGTCTCTCTGCTTGTATTTCCTGCCTGCCTCTAAGCTGCCTTGCCACAGGCCAATACAGCTTTATTTATCAACCAATCAGAGCAACACATATTCACAGCATACAGAAAGACATCCCACAGCACTTCCCATTTGCTGTCTAATTGAAAGGGAAGGTTTTAACTTTAACATAGTAGAATTACATATAATAGAACAGTAATCAAGCAGGAATTACAGTTATAATATTTAGTCTATCTATAGTTGACAAAATTAAAGAAAATATTCCATCTATCCTATATTTGTGAGTCTAAAATTTCATATCTAATTTATCTTTTATCATAATTAAGGAAAACTATAAATATAACTATCTAGTCTTCAACCACATCAAAGACCCCAGACAGATATAATATAACCCAAGTAAACAGGAAATGCATTGTAAGCAACTTATTGTAGACAAATTTCTAAATGGTCTTATTAAATTAAAAACATGGAGCCATAAATTGGGGTTAAAACCTGAGAGAGATCAGAGGAATAGGAAGAGCCACCAGCCAAACTCACCTCTCCAACTCTGTAGCTTCCAAAAGCAAGCTATTAACTGTCTATCAACACCTATATGCCTTGCTGTTCTGCCATCTGATTTGCTCTCTCTGTCCACCTACATCAATTCCTCTTCCTGCCCAGCTCTGTCACTTCCTGTCTATTTGTACAGACCTACAGCCCTCCATGATTAACTAGTGTTGGAATTTAAGGTGTGTGCCACCATGCCTGGTTCTGTTCCCTGTGTGGCCTTGAACCCACAGAGATCCAGACAGATCCCTGCCTGCTAAGTGATCAGTTTAAAGACATGTACTACCATTGCCTGACTTCTTTTTTTACTTATAATGGCTAGACTTTTCCTCTGATATCTAGGCAAGCTTTATTTGTTAAAGCACAAATAAAATATCACCATATATCAGCACAAATAAAATATCACCACACAGACCCTTTTTATTTTTTAAATGCAGGGTATCCAGAGTGATTTTTGATTTGAAATGTTGTAGATTGTTATTTGGACGAGTATCTATAAGCAAATTATAAACATAATGAATAATATTAGAATAGTGAAAGCATTGTGTGTAACACTCTGCAGCAAGAACAGGGATCCAGTTTATGTCCAGTACTATTGAGTACACTATTATATTAATTAGAAAAATCTAGAGAATAGTTTCAAAAAAGACCCACATGATTAGTAGTCCTGTTATCTTATAAAAATTAGCCCATATTTGTCTTTAATAGGAATACAAATGTTATGATGTCCTATACAAATAGGAAATAATTTAAATACCAAAGAAAAATAAACACAGCCCCTTCTCTAGATGAATAAATAAGTCTATTATGGTCCCAAGGTCCAGTCATAAACACAGAATTATTAATGAAGGTAACAAGAGCTGGATTCATCCAATCTACAAGTTGAAGCAAAGGAGGATGAGTAACATAAGACCAAACCACATATTCATAGGCCCTCGATGCAGATGCACAGGTTAATATAGACAGTATTGCCAGAAAGAAATTCTCGGGTGACATATGGCTCTGTTCATTTTGTAGAATGACTTCTCCCTTGGTGCATAGGACCTTAACTTAGGCCCAGGTGGGTAGACTGGACTGATGATGATGATATGGATGATATCTCCCTTTACCCCTTCAGCTGGAGGCTTACCATCTTTCTGGTGACATTTACTGTCTTTTCCTTTTCCATTGTTGTCCTTGACAGCCTGGAGCCCGAGGAGCTGAAATGGAAACCATAATGTTGCAGTGGATTCATCCGAAATGACAGATGCATACCCCTTCGCAATATTCTTTCAGGGAAATAAAGATATAGCAGGTTAATGCACCAGCTTGCTTATTTCTTTGTACAATGAAACCAGGAAGGTTAGAATGTGTGTGAGTATGAGTCTATTGCTGGAAATAATCCTACAAGATCAGCAGAAGCTGTAACAACATTTAAGGGTTTATGAATTAACTGTAACAGATAAATAAAATAGACAGTTCTAGCTGTTGGGTTGAGGAAAAAGCAATATAATTCTACTGATGAATATCTGGACCATGAATCACTCCTATACCATTAGACGGGCCATCAATGAAATTTGCCAGGGGAATGGGAGAAATTTGGAAAAAATTTTGTAATCACAAATTAAGTTAATATGAGAAAATCCATAGCTTGACAGCACAATAATGATTTATGGCAAGGATCATATCCTTATAATCATTGACATTGGGTTCTCCCTGGCTTTACTAATTGATCAAGAGGAGTGTGGTAAGCAGTTAGTATTTTCTGAAACCTCACTGTGTGAATAAATCCATTCCAACAGTGTATTCTCTTGTGTTATAATAGCTGTGAAAGACAATTTAGTGGGGGAAAATAAGTAAGTTTAAAGGCAGAGAAAGATCCACACAAAACACAAATGCTTCTTTTAGTATGGATTCAAGTAATTGTGGTTCCTTTCTTGCCCTTAGAGATAATATGTAAGGACTATCCATACCTCCCCTCTTTTGAAATTTCACTGAAAATACCAATCACAACTCAAGAGCCCAGGGAGGAATCGGTTTAAATAAATAGATAGATAGATAGAAGATACATAGATAGATAGATAGATAGATAGATAGATAGATAGATAGATAGATAGATAGATAGATAATAAGCCTGTTTACCTGCTGTGCACTAGCTTGTCTAGGTTGCAAATGTGGCACTTTCATAGGCTCTCCTAAATCCTCATCAGGAAATGGAAGTAATTTAGGATTAATTGAATATCAAATCCTTACCTATGTTTCAAGGTCTTTTTCAGACAGTGGAGGACATGTATGTATCTAAAGGAGGCTCCAGTAAGGGAGCCTAAAGAACCATTGCCAACAGATTAGTCAGTGGTGCTGTCTTCACTTTCTATTTTGACTGAACTGGGAAATCTCCTCTTTTTGCCTCTTTTATCAACTTTAAGGTTTGATTGCTTAGTTAGTAGTCATCCAAGAAATTAGCCATCTCTTGCTCATGATTAATACCTTCTTATCTCCCTTAAGCATTTTAATAACAGTTCAAGTCAATGTCCAAGTGACCCAAAATTGAATGGGAATATTTTATTTTTGCTCTTGTTTGTATGCCTTTTCAATATTCTTTTAGATTCTTTCTCATACTTCTTCATCTGAAGTTCCTCTACTGAAACCAGGGATTATAATTGCAAGCAACTTGCAAGCAAGCTAGTACTTGTGATTTTAATACTTGTGCAGTGCCTTTCTTTAAAAATAATACACAAGCTTAATATAAGGCAAAACCTTCCATGGTTTCTGCCCCATTATTTTTACTCTCCTTCTGTGAGGTCCCTACTCTCTTATCTCATAGCTTACTCAGTTTTCTGGCCTGGACACCACTTGTTTACTGTGCTAGTAGCAGTGGGACTTGGGAGAATGGAGGTAATAAATGAGGCAGATTAAAGTCTCACACAGTAGCCAACTTTATTTAGAGCATCAGATAATTTATATTCCAAGAGTTAAAGAAACACATGAGTAAAGTGTACAATCACAAGAGCAAGCCACAAATGAAAGACAATCTGCATGTGATGGAAAAGTCACACATGCTGTGCAAAGTAACACATGAAGGAAATGTGTTTTTCCATAGTTGTGTAAACACATAACAATAGCCAATTGTAATGAAAAATCTGAAGTTCATTCCTATGTGCTACATCTGGGAGGGACACCAAAGCATCATCCCAAAAACAATTGTATGCTTTTGAAGAAATAGAGATCACAGGACACTTGTGTGGTGGTAATCTAATTGTACTGAAATGTGATTTT
This sequence comes from Peromyscus leucopus, assembly GCF_004664715.2. NCBI lineage: Eukaryota > Metazoa > Chordata > Mammalia > Rodentia > Cricetidae > Peromyscus > Peromyscus leucopus. Next base: position 18,259,686 of record NC_051075.1, read on the forward strand.
GATTGTATGTTAATAAATAAAGTTGCCCGGGGGTCAGAGCTATTACTGCCATAGACAGAGTGTGGCGGTGGTGGCACACGCCTTTAATCCCATAGATCTCTGTGTGTTCAGGGATACAGCCAGCATTGGAGACATATGCCTTTAAGACCTAGGGGGCTGTACATTCAGACAGTGACAAGGCAGTCACGTGTTTGGGTTTACAACCAATGAGAAGGCAGAAGGACTGGAAAACCGATTTACAGACAGGAAGTAGCTCTCTTTCGGGAAGCTGGGACACCGCAGGTGGAAGGGTGAGATTTTAGCTCTGAGCTCTGACCTCTCGGCTTTCTCCTTTACATTGTTTCTGTGTTTCTTATTTAATAAGACGGTTAGTTACATCTATATCTGGCGCCCAACGTGACAAGAATCCATTAAAAACTGCTTGGCTTGGTGGCAGGTCCGCTTTCCCACAAGGGCGGCAGGCGGCCGGCGGCGGCGGCCGCGGGCGATAGGCTTCTTAGTCCGAGCGGCGACTTCTTAGCCTGGGTCTAGGTCTGCTTGACCTCAGGCTGGACTATCGGAGCTGCCTGCTTAAATCCTGCTTGCTTAAAGCCGGTGTTACAGGTGCTACAAACAACTCAGACCTGCCCTGCCAAACAGGGCCCTGCCTGTAAAGCCAACGCACGTGGTCGGAGCTTAAGCAAGCCAGACCCAAGCCTTGACTAGGCACAAAAGGGAACACGTGGCTGCATTTAAGCTTTAGCCAGCTACGCTTTCTTGTGCTCTCTCTCTCTCTCTCTCTCTCTCTCTCTCTCTCTCTCTCTTTCTCTTTGGATCTACACCTGGGACACTAGGTGGCTGTTTTGAAAATCCCCTCGGATTTCTACTGTTCTACACAGATTTGGTAAGTCATAACATATCAGATGTTTTAAAGGAAACTATCTAAAGGAGAATTTTTTCCACATTAAAAAACAAATGGGTTTTATGTGTACATTGGAAGAAAATTGGTTTTTTGTTCGAAATTTTAGGCAGTCTGATAATGGAACAACTATATAATATTAGTATTGGTGGAATTATGCAGCTTATCACTATACTAATCCACATTTTAATATTTAAAAAGATAGTCAATATTTAAAAAGATAGTCAATTTAAGTGCCAGGATAACAGCTTTAGAAGAACTTGTTAAACCTGTAAAAATTCAGACAGAAGAAATTAACAGTGAAGTTGTTTCAAGTCTGGATCATAAGGTTGCAGAAAGAAAGCCTGTTTTCACACAGTCACCCTTAATTTATCCTGTAACCGTATAGCAGATGCCTGATCAAATGGCTACACAAAATATTTGGGCTCCAATTGAAATGTTGGATTTAAAAAGGTTTAAGGAGGCAATAGTATCTTATGGCATGCATTCCCCATATGTAAAGCAAATGTTAAACTCTTGGTCAACATATAATAGGATAGTACCACAGGACTGGCGGGACCTTGCACAAGGTGTTCTGGAACCCAGCCAGAGACTTCAATTTCTGACTTGGTTTAAGGAGGAGGCTAAAAACAGAAAGACAATGGAGGGATAAAGGAATACAAGTTTGCCAGGATCAGCTTATTGGAGAAGGCCAATATGCTTCAGCACAAACACAATGTTTATATGATGTCCAAACCCTAATTTTATGTCGAATGGCAGCCTTGAATGCATGGGACAGAGTTGAGGAACCAGGAAAAAAATCTGAGTCATTTACAAAGGTGATGCAAGGCCCAAAAGAGTCTTTTACAGATTTTTTACAAAGACTGGCTTCAGCAGTAAAGAGAATGGTCTTGGATTCAGAAGCTGGTAAGGCAATAATTGAATCTTTGGCCTTTGAGAATGCGAATGCAGCGTGCAAAAGAATAATCAGGCCATTAAGGGCAAGATCTGCACCTATGGATGATTGGATTAGAGAAACAATTAATGTTGAAGCTGATGAGCATGATGATACATGGGTAGGAGAAGTAATTTCAAAAGGTTTGAGGAGTGTTAGATGTTTTGGATGTGGAAAGCAAGGACATTTGAAAAGGGACTGTAGACAGGTCATTCCCAGAAACAATGTTTCTTCAAGGAACAATGGCAACAGAATGCCCCTTCCTTCTAGAGTATACAGAAGGTGTGGTAAGGGAAAACACTGGACCAACGAATGTAGATCAACAAAGGACAGACAGGGTAATCCTTTGCCTCAGTCTTCGGGAAACTCCCAGAGGGGCCTTCCGCAGGCCCCCTTTGCAAATCCAGTTCAAACCTTTCCTGCAGCCATAGAGGAAATGCCTGTTCTGGAGAGCGATTAAATAACCAAATGCCCATTGGAATAAATCATGCTGGTCAGGATGATGAAACAGAGAGAATAGAAAATTCAGGAGAAAACATAAAGAAAATTTTTTGGCAAACTTCTATTAATGAACAAAGACCAAAATTAACGATAAAAATAAATGGTGTTTTGTTGTCTGGTCTGGTAGACACAGGTGCAGACGTTACCATAATTGCACCAGAATTTTGGCATCCAACTTGGCCTCTTCAGGAGGTAAACGTTCAACTGTTAGGAATTGGGACATTATCTCAGGTGAAACAGAGTGCAAGATGGCTCGAATGTATAGGTCCAGAAGGACAGAGAGGAAAATTAAAACCATATGTGGTTAACATAACTATGAACCTGTGGGGTCGAGACTTGTTGCAACAATGGAATACTCAGCTTAACATCCCTCCAATCTCAGAAACAAATCATAAACTAGCACACGTTACTGAGAGAAATATTAGAAGATATTGTTCTAATGAGTGGTCACCAGCCATCCATATTATACAAGAACAGGGCACAATAACTGATGATCTTCCAAAGACACCAACAGCTCTACCTTTAAAATGGTTAACAGACAAGCCTGTATGGGTCCAACAGTGGCCTTTAACAACAGAGAAACTCCAGGCTTTAGAAGAGCTGGTAGAAGAACAGTTAAATGCTCAGCATATTGAAGAATCAACCAGCCCTTGGAATTCTCCTGTATTTGTTATTAAAAAGAAATCTGGTAAATGGAGAATGGTAACAGACCTTAGAGCAATTAACAAAGTAATTCAGCCAATGGGCTCTCTAAAATCTGGGATGCCTTTGCCTACTCTGTTACCAAAAGGATGGCCTCTCATAGTTATTGATTTAAAAGACTGTTTCTTTTCAATACCCTTACAAGAAAAAGACAAAGAAAGATTTGCTTTTACAGTACCTACTTATAATAATTCTCAACCAGTTAAAAGATTTCAATGGAGGGTCCTCCCACAGGGAATGTTGAATAGCCCAACTCTGTGCCAATACTTTGTACAACAGCCATTGGAAGTGATACGTAAAAAATTTCCTAAATCTATAATTTATCATTATATGGACGATATTTTACTAGCTGACTCAAATGCAGATACTTTAGAAATAATGTTTGAAGAAGTAAAGAAAATTTTGCCTTGCTGGGGATTACAAATTGCTCCTGAAAAGATACAAAGAGGAGATTCTATTAATTATTTAGGACATAAAATAGAGCTACAAAAAATTAGACCCCAAAAGGTGCAAATTTGGAGAGATAGACTACAGACTCTTAATGACTTTCAAAGATTATTTGGAGACATTTCTCATCTACGAACTATTGTTGGGGTAAAGAATGATGAACTGACTAATTTGTTCAAAACCTTAGAAGGTGACAAGGACTTAAATAGTCCAAGAGAATTATCACCTGAAGCTGAGAAAGAATTAGCCTTGGTAGAAAAGAAAGTGCATGAAGGACACGTGGATCGTATTGATCCAAAGCTGGATTGCATTTTGGTTATTTTACCTTCTAGGCGTTCTCCTACTGGAATATTAATGCAGAGGGAAGATATTATATTGGAATGGATATTTTTACCAAATAAACCAAATAAAAAATTAAAAACTTATGTGGAAAAAATCTCTGACTTGATTTACAAAGGAAAATTGAGACTTCGTCAATTAGCAGGCATAGACCCAGCAGAAATTGTCGTACCATTAACTAAGGAGGACATTGAAAAATTATGGACAGAAAGTGAACCTTGGCAAAGAGCTTGCAGTAATTTTTTGGGAGAAATTAACAGCAAATATCCCAAAAGCAATAGAGTTGATCTTATAAAGAGAGCTGATTGGATCTTGCCTCGAATTGTACGGCAAAAACCCATATCTGGAGTTCATACATTTTATACAGATGCCAACAAAGAAGGAAAGGCAGGTTACAAATCAGAAAATTTAAGTAAAGTGGTTCAAAGTCCGTATAATTCAGTTCAAAAATCAGAATTGTATGCTATTCTGTTGGTATTAATGGATTTTTCAGAACCTCTCAACATAGTAACTGACTCTCAGTATGCTGAAAGAGTGGTGTTACATATTGAGACTGCAGAATTTATCCCTGATGCTTCAGAATTAACTTCACTATTTATTCAATTACAAGATACAATCAGGAAAAGGAATCACCCTTTATATATAACTCACATTCATCCCATACTGGTCTGCCAGGCCTCTAGCACAAGGCAATGATGAGATTGATAAATTATTGATAGGAAATGTGCTGGAAGCCTCAGAATTTCATAAAAAACATCATGTCAATAGTAAAGGTTTAAAAAAGGATTTTTCCATAACCTGGCAACAAGCCAAAGAAATAGTAAAGAAATGTCCTACTTGTTCCTTCTACAATCAAACGCCATTACCAGCAGGATGTAACCCAAAGGGTACTCAGAGAAATGAAATCTGGCAGATGGACGTGCTTCACTTTGCAGAATTTGGAAAACTGAAATATGTACACCACACTATCGATACTTATTCAGGATTTCAATGGGCAACTGCTTTGAGTTCTGAAAAGCTGATTCTGTAATCACTCATTTGCTAGAAGTTATGGCCATCATGGGTATACCTGCACAAATCAAAACTGACAATGCTCCAGCATATGTCTCTGTTAAAATGAAACAGTTTTTTGCTTATTACAATATAAAGCATATTACAGGCATACCACATAATCCTACAGGTCAAGCAGTTATAGAAAGATCAAAAAGGACTCTAAAGGATATGCTAAATAAACAGAAATGGGTAACAAAAACCCCCAGAAATAGACTGCATAATGCTCTTCTAACTTTGAATTTTCTGAATGCCAATGAGAAAGGAACAACAGCTGCAGAGAGACATTGGATAATAGAAAAAACTACAGAATTAAATCAGCCTATATACTTTAAGGATGTGCTGACCTCAGAATGGAAACCAGGGTATGTATTACATTGGGGACGAGGTTTTGCTTTTGTTTCTACAGGAGAAGATAAGCTGTGGGTACCATCAAAATTGATAAAGGTTCAATTTGAACAAGAGAGACCTCTTAATTAGAGGAGGTGATAGTTCATCAACCAGCATGAACATCCAATTTAAACTAACTTGTATCAATAACACATGCCTTTTCATTTAATCAGATAATAACTTGTCAAAAGGAAACATCCCCAAAATTAGTCTTGGGGAAAGGTTTTTGTTTTTGTCTTTTAGGAGAATGAAGGTTAAGGAATCTGAAGAACACTGGACAAATGAAACAGCTGAAGAAAAGGGACAAATCATCTATCCCAGGAAACAGAGTGAAACAGTGTATGGGTACATATCATCTAAAAAAAAAAATTTATGTCTTCTTAAATGTTTGTTTCTGCTTTTCTCTAAAGATTTAACACTATTGGTCTTCTAATAGTCCCAGTTCAATTAAAATTTAAAGCTGACTTTGGAGTTGGAGAATGGCTCTCTCCTTCTTTAAAATCAAGCATGTTGTTAAAAGGAAAATGAAAACTCCCTGTATCATGCCAGAATAAAAGAGCCATCTTCTGCTATGGTACAGGACAAAAGCAAAATTAATCAAGGGACTATTCTATTACTAATCTAAACTCTTTTGATTCTATTCTGATTCTTTAAACTGTTCTTAAAGTATAAATTTTATATCAAAATTTACAAGATTAATATATATATACATTTTAAACTTTGTTAAGATATGAATGATCATATAGAGTACTAACTAATTCTAGAAAAAAGGCTAGCTGCATATATATGTTTTTGTGTTCGAGTCTCTTATCAGTTTTCTGCAAGAAATCATGGCCAGGCCTAACATCAACTGAAATCTCCAGAAAGAAGATAGGGCCCCACAACAACAACAATTCCACGTGGACAATAATAATATCATTAAGCTGACAAACATCATCCACAGATCAGCTTTGAACTACAAGGTGCTCAGAGCAATTTTGAGATGACTAGCTGAGATGATCCAGTCTCAAAGACTACTTGAATAAGGACTTGAGATAAACCCTGAACTTTGGCATTATACACAGGCTGGATAATGAAAGATATAGTTACCTTTCCTAGAATTTGACAATTAACCTAAAATTTTTCTTTCAGGATAAAGAAAACTTCGCCCATACCCAGCAGGAAGCAATTTTAAGAATATGACGCCCACATTCCCAAAGAGGTGGTGTGGGGCGGGTGGTTTTTTGGTCTTTTTAATGGGTTTTGGGTCTGGGATAATTTTCAGTATTTAGGGGGGTTGGTTACAAGTTATTGTCAAGGGTTAGGAAAAAGGCTAAGCAAAGGAGATTAGATTTAAGGTTCTTGTTTAAAAAAAAAAAAGAAAGAAATGAAAAAGACAATTACTAGTTTTAAATACTTTACATTGGATTGAATTGTTTTATATTGTATACAAATTTGAAATTGATATTGTTAGAAAATGCTATATGTATATTTCTAATTGTATTCAGACCATTCATTTAACAATGTAATGCAAATTTCTGATCCTTGAATGTTATTATTACCAACTATTAGGATATAAAGAAATGCTCCCGGCGTGCAGCGCTGCGGCCCAGGCGGCCGCCTCAGGCAGCCCCGCGGGGCCGGCCGGGCCCGAGCAGCGGGAGCATGGCGCTGAAACGGATCCAGAAGGAACTGACTGACTTACAGAGGGACCCTCCTGCTCAGTGTTCGGCAGGACCTGTAGGTGATGACTTGTTCCACTGGCAGGCCACCATCATGGGCCCGGTAGGTGGTGCTGCTGCATGCACAGCTCTAGTTTGTTTCTAGTGCTTCATGATTCTGGCAGGCACTGATTTCTTCCTCTGCCTTGACCTTCCAGAATGACAGTCCTTACCAAGGTGTTTTTTTTCCTGACCATCCACTTCCCTACAGATTATCCTTTCAAGCCCCCAAAGGTTGCTTTCACTACCAAAATCTATCACCCCAATATCAACAGCAATGGCAGCATCTGCCTGGACATCCTGAGGTCACAGTGGTCCCCAGCATTGACTGTGTCCAAAGTTCTCTTATCCATCTGCTCTCTGCTCTGCGACCCCAACCCTGATGACCCTCTGGTGCCAGAAATAGCCCACACCTACAAGGCCGACAGAGAGAAATACAACAGACTAGCAAGAGAGTGGACACAGAAATATGCTATGTAAGTGCCTCGAAGGCTCCACGGGAGACAGTGTCCAAGAGAAGCTTGCCAGGCAGAGTGGCCTTCCTGTGAAGCTCTGAGCTATTGGCTAAGGCACTCCCAGAACATCCTCCGATCACACACGTGTCGGCCATTTATTCTCTGGCTGCAGCATGCTGGTGGTGCCACTTTCAGCCATTGTGGCCTTGACAGTATCACACCTTTGATGCCAAATCAGCGACCATCGTTATGATCTGCAGTCTTCCTGTTACACTAGAATTGGTCTGTGCCCCAGCTTTTCTGCTTGTCTCTGGGAATCAAGCCATGCATGCCTCCCCCACTTGTCCTCAAATGGTGCACTAGTCACTCTGGCACTATACGGGGGCCCAGTCTGCTCCTAACCACATGCCCTTTGCCTTTAGAACACAGTGCAGTCGTGAGGGACCAGGGCAGAGAGGGCTTTCCTCATACTGTCTGCCACAGAACCATGTCCTCAGGAGTCCGAGTGCATTCTGGAGACTCCTGGGAACTGGACCAGCGACGCGCAAGTGCTTCTGCTCTCTTCCACCGCCGTCCTCTGCAGGGCTGTGTGCTGCGTTTCTCTCCTCACACCAGACAGCAGCTGGGAAACATCAGGTTCTCTAGAGCATGTAACACCCCAAGAAAGAAGATGACGTTATCGACGTGGAGAGATTGGGGTTGTGCTTTTGTATGTGGTGAGGCGTTCCCCACTCTTCTCCCACTGGGAACTTAACATGAAGTTCAAGTATAAGCCATTCACAGATGGGAACATAAGGAAGAAGAGGGACTTTAAATGCAAATAAAAAATGAAATTCCCTCAGACCTATGAATGACAATTGACATTTTTTTCTTCTTTCAGAATAAACTTAACAGGTTCTCAAAAAAAAAGGATATAAAGAAATGAAAGTTAGTAGTTAGACATTACAATAGAACTTGTAGTCATATTAGATATGTTTTAAAAATTGAGCAGAGATGTTTTAGACAGGTCATCCTCAAACCCTTCAGAGATCTACAGAATATGACATTTAAAATATTTTAATAACTTAGAAAATTTTTCTTTTTTGAGACATGTCGGCTCCTGGCAGTACCAATCTACTTCAGAGAAAATATGGGCATTGAAGAAACTGTATACGGAGTCAACTTTCATTGTGGCAAAAGTTAGCCACTTGACAACAAAGTATCCTCAAATCAACAGGACAAAATGGACAGACAGAACACGAAACAAGGAACTACTGATTCTTGCCAAAACAAGTGTGGTTATGGCTTTATCAAAAGGCATCTTCTGAGGCCAGGACAATATGGCCCCATCCCTGAAGTGGCCTTCGCATCCGGAAAAGGTACGGTGCCCTTTTCTTCGAAGGCAGCTTAACAGGCAGAGGGCCGATGGATTCTGTTGAACAATGGAACAGCAGCTGAAAGCTCATGCCTCTCGAAAGTAGACTGGCATTTAATAGAGGGATGTGGAGAAAATGGGGATGCTGAGATGAAGCCATATATACACAGCCAAGAAGAATGGACAGCTGAATTTAAAAACTGTCATCAATTTCCAGAATTTAAAATCCTGAATCATGACAGGACACTAGTGGAATTCAGGTGTTTCTGGTACGTGGACTGCTCTCACCCAATGTGAGGTTGAACTGTTGACCTTGTGTACATCCTACTTCACAAATGAGTCTGTCAGATACACTAAGCCTATAGGCTGAAGATGATGCCCCAACACTGCGGAGAAACCTCAGGTGACTGCCCAGGCAGCTGGCTGTTTCTGTCAACTCACAAATTTTTTGGAAGTTGCTTGCATGCACTTCCTGTTTTTATTTTTGTTAGCTAATATTATTCCCTTCTTGGGTCTCTGAGGGAGTTGAAGATTAGTTAGTTATGGTTGAAGATTAGTTAGTTATAGTTGAAAATTAGTTAGGATAGAAAGTACATTAGATACATCTTGGAATTACCAAAATAGGATAGATAATGGAATTATTTTCTCTGATTTGTCAAATACCTGTTTAGGTATTTATTACTTGTATATATTGTATATAGTTATTGTACTTTTGTATATAGTTTTTCTTTTGTTAGTTATAACCTTTTGCTTTTTTTTTTTATTAAAATAGAAAAGGGGAAATGTGGTGGTAATCTAATTGTACTGAAATGTGATTTTGATTGTATGTTAATAAATAAAGTTGTCCTCGGGTCAGAGCTATTAGAGTCATAGCAAGAGTGTGGCGGTGGTGGCACACGCCTTTAATCCCATAGATCTCTGTGTGTTCAGGGATACAGCCAGCATTGGAGACATATGCCTTTAAGACCTAGGGGGCTGTACATTCAGACAGTGACGAGGCAGTCACGTGTTTGGGTTTACAACCAATGAGAAGGCAGAAGGACTGGAAAACCGATTTACAGACAGAAAGTAGCTCTCTTTCGGGAAGCTGGGACACCGCAGGCGGAAGGGTGAGATTTTAGCTCTGAGCTCTGACCTCTCGGCTTTCTCCTTTACATTGTTTCTGTGTTTCTTATTTAATAAGACGGTTAGTTACATCTATACACTTGTTTTGTTTTCTTGGAGTTTTGACCAAGCCCTCAGAAATCTCCTTGCACTATTATTCTTGGACCATGTTCCAATAGTATGCTGGTTTTTATTTGGCTTACTGTCTTAATATCTACTGGCCAGGCAGGACCAGGAAAACTTCAGTTACAGTGAAGCTAGGAAAAAGCAATGGTTGGGGTAGTGAGGTTGGGAGAAAGTCTTTGGGGTCCACAGTGTTGTAGATATGTGGGGACTGCAGCAGATCTTTTGTTGCAGTGCTAGGAAAGAGACTGGGGGATGGGATTTGGACTAGAAGAAAGAGTGGTGAAGGTCTTCAGTTGGCTGACCTTCTTCCCTGGCCTGCTCAGCTGGCATGTTCCCTGGGAATGCCTGCTGGTGTTAGAGAGTGGGATAATGGGATAACTTGGGGGAAGAAACATCAGAAAAGAATATCTTCGTAAAGCATTTTGGATGGTGTCAGAGAGGAAAGTGAGACCACAACAGGTGTTCTGCTGCAGAGCTGAGGATGAAACTGGATGGCTAGATTTGGAGAAGCAGAAGGAGAGGTGAAGATCTGCCATCAGTCTAGCTGCTTTTCTGGTAGGAGTTGACTTTCTAAATTTTTCATTTCCAGTTTTATTTCATATTGGATTTTCTTTAGTGATTCCACTTCTACCTTTATGTCTTAAACTGCCTTCATTATTTCATCAGATTGTTTGAGTTTTCACAGACTTCAATTAAGGGATTTATTCATACCCTCTTAAGGTCCTTGAGCATATCCATAACCCTAAGGTACTTGAGAATATTCATAACCTTAAGGTCCTTGAGCATAATCATAACAGCTGTTTGGAAGTCCTTGTCTTGTGCTTCAGCTCTATTGCATTTCTCTGGGCCTTCTGTAGTAGAGTTACTGGTTTCTTAAAGAGATACAGTGTCTTGCTGTTAATGATTATGTTTTTGCACTGGTGTCTAGGGTTCTGGAATTGGAATGATTGCGATTCTAGATGTTGATATCTGCTCTTGTTTGAGTGTTTTGTTCCATTCCTTGGTTTCTCTTACCTAAGACTGTATGGGCAATGATTTGCTTCTGTAGGTCATGGGGAATGACAGAGAGGAACGGAAGTGGGCAAGGCAAAAAGGCTGAGAGAGATTTTAGGAAAGAACTAAGGGTATCCTGTTCACACCTAGAGGGGTTTCCCCAGGAAGATGGAGGTGTGGTGGGAAGAGGTTATCCTGAAAGCACTTTCCAGTAAGGCAAAGAATTATCTAGAAAGATAGGGATAAAAAGAGTTAGGGGGATCCTGTGTCTAAACCAAGACTTTGGAATCTCCAGTGAATAGAGTTGAGGTGGGGGAAGGGGCTCCTGTAATCATGTGACCAGACAGAGTGAGAATAGAGAGATCATAATGGAGGACAGGAAGGACTGCCCCTACCTGAGTTCCTGACAAGTGTGCCCACTTGGGGGCCTGTGTATAAACTGTTTCTCAGTTTTGGGGACTGACACAAAGAAATGAGCATGGGATAGAATGGGGAGAGGAATGAGAGGCTGTTATATTTAACTTTTGAGATTATTTACTGGCCTTTTTCTGGTGCTATCCTAGAAATTCTACCTAAAGTATTAGTTTTAGTTCTAACATCAAGGTTTAAGATTAAGGATAATTTTTTAAACAGAATACTGCCATCCTTGTAAATTGATTTCACTTAACTGAGAGTTTCATTACTTCCAGTTTCATTACCTACTCAAGTGAGAATAATTTCATAATGAAAATAAATATTAATTAGCTAAAAATTAAACTTTAAATTTATATTCAAGGCAAGCTGTAATTACTTGAAAAGTAGCTGTGAGTGGCAAGGTAGTATACAAGCAAGACAAAATATAGATACAAGATGTGCTTATGCTATATATATTGAACACAAATGAATAATGGAGAGAAGGAGAAGGAAGGACAAACATATCAACAAAATATATGTATACTGTCTGTACAGGTAAGTTGCATAATATATGTGTGTGTTTGGAATACATAAATCATGTAATTTACTTAACTATATCTTGGAATGAGTGCATATCATTGAATTAATATAAGTGACTGTCTAAAAACAGATATGGAAATCTTATTTATGAAATAGTTATTATGTTTACTATTACTTGAGACAATAAAAATACTAAGATTGTTTTCTTAAATATTGTTATCTGACACTATTCCTCATCCCAGACAGTAATTAATGACAAACCAAACTAATGATACCATCAAAGTCCAACCTGTTGATCCAATGAGTTTTATCTATAAGAATACAAGTTACTAAAGGAGCAGAAAGGACTCCAAGATAACTGATTCACCAAATGCTTACATAACATAGGTAATAACTTAAAAAAGCAAGAAACTTGGAGTGCCCTGCACAGCCTTCTGGCACCTTAACAAATAGAGAACCTACTTTTCAGTCAATTCAGTTGGTCTCAGGGTCTTTCTGACATCTCTGCTGGCTTCTAATGTTTTCAGGCAGCTCATCTAGTCTGTCTTCTTTATGCAACTCAGTTTGATTATGGGCATCTATCTAAAGTATAACATAATATACTTATATAAATGCTTATATAATCTCAGGGAAGGAGGAACATAATTAATCTGAATAATTTCTGGAACTTCCTAAAACTGTTTAGTTGTTTACTTCCTGAGCTGAAGAAGCTTTCCTGTGGGATGGGATATTTCATATCTTCTGGGACCTTCCAGTTTTTTCACCCCTCCCCCCACCCAATAAATATCTTTTGTCTTCTTTTTTCATAATACTTTGTTTATTGAAATTGTAATGTAATTAAGTCATTTGCTGCCTTTCCTTTCCTCCCTACAGTCCTTCTCATGCAACTCCATTACTAGCTCTCAAATTCATGGGTGCCTTTTCTTTTGCTATCTATACATATATATATATACATTGAGTAGACATGATTAGTGCATGGTGTATATGTGTATGGAAAAATCACATCACCTCAGCACCATCCTATTGAGTTGACATGTGTTACTATTTATTTTCAGATTGGATTATCTGCACACACTATGGCCATATGTTTACTATAAGTAGCCTAGCTCTCTTTTTATTAACACTCTCTTTAAGTCAGTAAAGAACAATTCAGTTAGAAACTCTATTTGGACCAGAACTATTTGCTAATTATTGTTTGATGTGTAGTAATAACATTTTCCCCTGAACTTTGCTTTCTTCCATCATATTCTTACATGGCACTTACCTAACATGGCTGGGATTCAATCTCTAGGCACCACAAGAACAAAACAAAGCAATTTTATACACACACACACACACACACACACACACACACACACACACACAAACTATTAAAGCTCTTGAATAAACCATTGGGGTGTTTCTTACTAAGATAACTGTCACCAAAAATTTCCCCATTTCAAGGCATGCATTTTCTTTCCACTCTTCAAAAACTGGACAAGTATTATTTCATGGTTGATGTACAGCATCCTTATGTACTTTTGTTGTCTGTAAGAGGAAGTTGCTCTCTTGACATTAGTTATTGAGCACCTCGTTGACTAAGGTAGTGTTTGAGTATATAACCTAGCTACCCAGAAGTTACCATTGTAAAATCAAATCCATTTCAAATAATGAAGAAAAAACATTCCCTCTTACACTTATTCTAAAACCTGTCCTTTTTCACATATTTTTACCAAAAAAAAAAAAACCTCCTCCTTACGAAAGTTGTTAATCTTGAAAAATCAAAGGGAAGAACATCATGCAATCAAACTGTAGAAAAGATATACTCTCATTTCTTGCACCTGAGATTGTTATTTTAATAGATACCTACTTCTTTTGTGTCTTTTCTGAAATGCACTCAAGTTTCACTTCTTTGCTGTTCTAAAAGCCACATATTGATTTAATTCCCATGCACTTGAGTTTTCAATAGTGCTAGGCCTCTTCATTTACCCTCTATGTTTCACATTAATACATTTACATCTATAGAAAATGGACTTGCAACAATGGTAATGATACCTGTCTTAACATTATCTCAAAAACACTTCCATAATGAGAGCAAGAGAAAATTTACATTCTGATTATTGACATTTAAGTATACAGAACCTAACATTGCCATTATTTACAAGTGGCTTATTACTTCCCTGAATATATGTAGAGAGTTTGTTAATTATATACCATAATGTAGAAACCACATTCCTGTACCTTTTCAATACCCCCTTTCCCTGTAATTACCTTTTAAGTAAGACAAGCATCTTGGCACTTCCTTAGTTATCATAAATATATATTCTCTGACATTTATATACCTTAAATGGGGTCATTAATTTTAAACCCTTATGATAAAAAATACATTCTCACTTTTTAGAATTTTGAAAGTGTAGGGGTTCAAAGAATGATAAAGTTTCAGTATACTTCTTTTTTGTTGAGTTACACTTCTTATGCAACAATGTTCATTACAAGGTTATAATACAAGAAGTGATATACTAAAGACTTGAAAGAATATGAAGATAATTGGCATTGTTCTGTTATGAATGACAGCAAAGGTAACACTTTACTTTTTTGTCATTATGGATAAATATATGGATCATCTTACAACCAAACGGGAATAGAAAGTTAAAGGGTGTATGAACACTGTACTTAGAGGTGCACAGAAATTAATAGTCAGCATATCCAATTCTTTAACCTAAATGGCTATTCAGCATTCTCTGAAAGTTTGTTTCTTTGAAAACATTATACCCTTAACCTTTGTAAAACTGATCCCTGAAGATATTTAATTGCAATGTGAAAATGATAGATATGACAATGCTTGAATTTCTACCATGAGCAGACAAAATTTAGTAACTAATAACCTTGTAGGACACTGATGTTTTTCAAATGATGTTTCAAGTAATTTCTACTTGGTAAACTGATTGTTCTAAAGCCCAAAGCCAGGATTGAATTCCATAGAACAAATACTGAATTGTCACAGTCTACAATATATCAGAAACTCAGAAATATGTTCTTGCATAAAAGTATAGCATACTGACACTAAGAAATGAAATTACTAAGTCTCATCCCAGCTCTGCACTAGAATGCCTACTGTAGCCTTCCCTCCTCATTCCCATCTCCTGTGGATCTGACATATCTTCCCCTCTTAACCTCTTACCACCTACTCATTTTCTACCAGGCAACACAGAGCCATTAAGCTCTCCTAAAATCCAGAGAAGAAACAGAAACTAGGGAACAAAGCACCCACCCAATAAAGGCAAAACCAGAAATCAGTACCTATACCCATAGTCATCCCATTCTAAGCTGCCTAGACACCAGAGTAAGAGCATAATCAATAATAGCCAGGGAACTATGTCCCAAGTTAAAGCCCATCAACCTTACCATAATAGGCCCTGAATATTCCAACAAAGCTGAAGCATAAGAAAAAGATTTTGAGCATCCCTTCCACACTCCTGTGGCCAGGATGGGTGGAACTCAGCCGAACACACCAACCAGGAGCCTGCCAGGTGCCATAGGCCCTGGCAGTTGGATACTATAATGATCTCTTTGTGATGAGGAAGCATGGAGCAGCCCAGCATCATGGTGAACTAAGTGGAAACAAGGAGACTCACCCACAGGCCTGTGGCTGTCCTCCCCTGGCCCTGAGAAGAAAACATGGGCCTACCTGGCATCTTGCAGTATCAGTCAGATGGGCACTATTAGAGTGAGCGGTGGTATGGTTATGGTGTAGTATGGGAGAGAGAGCGGGAAAATGATTCATGTCCTGTGGACAGAGGCATATCTGAAGAGATGAGAGAGGAAGGGAGCAGGCTGAGGTGAGTGGCTTTATTGCCACTGAGGGCCAACCTGATGTCTGGGCCTAGGCTGCTGCTGGGACCCATGTCTGGGTTCCTGACTTGATATAGCCATAGTCTCTGTTGATGTCCCTAGCCCCTGATATCAACAAAAGCTGAGAGGACAGGCCTGGACAGAGTTGGTCCTGTCTCCAATTGGTTGCAACACTTGGGAAGATGGGCCTCTGCCTCTCACTCACTGAAGCACTCAGGAGAGAGTGCTGTACGCCTTAGCAGGACAGCACAAGAGAGCTGACCCTGTGTGCAGGGGCATGGGCAAGACGGCCCTGAGGGCATGTGAATGGGAGAGCAGGTCACTCCCTTCTTTTATCCAAAGTGATGACATAGGTGAGGGAAAGATGCCCTCCTCCTTTTGCCCCTCACCACCAGCAGCAGGTATGGACCTGACCCAAACCCTCACCAGCCAGAAGACTAGGCCATGTGCCTTACCTGGGCAACAAAGTAGAACTGGCCTTGTAAACAGTCACAGGAAGCCAGCCCTGAGATCATGAGAGAGGCATGGCTGGCACTGCCTCCCTTGTATACAGTGAGGTGGTAGGGTGGGGCAACAATCCCTTCCCCTCTTGCCCCTACACCTCCAGATGGTGAGGGAGCTGACCCTTTGACCAGCTGCAGCACACTGGAAAGTGAGCCTTGCACTGCATCTGGGCAGCACAGCAGAGCTGACCCCGTTCACAAGAGCACAGGTGAGCCGACCCTGAGAACACGAGCATGGGAGACCTACCCCTACCTCTCATCCACCATATGGCAGCATGGGCTGGGAGAGAAACCCTTCCCCTACCTTCACCCATCAATGCCTAAGCAGGTGGGAGAGTTTACCCTGAGGTTAAAAAAAAAAAAAAAAAAAAAAGTAGAAGAGCTACCCTTGTGTCCCCCCCCCACAAGCTGCAGTACTCAGGAAAGCAGGCCCTGCACCTCACCTGGGCAGCCCACTAGAGCCAATCCTGTTGGCACAGGTGTGGGTGACCTAGCCCCAAGGTAATGAGCATTTGTAGAGCTGTCCCCATTACTCCTCTGCCTTGGGGAGGCATGGGCAGAGGAAAGATATCTCCCCCTCCTAACTCTCAAGCCTGCAATAGGTGGGAGAACTGGCCCAGGGTCACAAGAGTCGTAGAGCTGTCCCTGCGCCCCCCACCCCCCCACTGGCTGTCACACTTGGGAGAGCAGGTCCTACATCTCACCTGGCAACACAATAGAGCCAACACTGTTGGCAGAGGTGTGGGTGAACCAGCCCCAAAATAGTGAGTGCAAGAGACCTAACCCCACCCCTCATCTGCCATATGGTGGCAAGGGCTGGGGAGAGATGCCCTTCCCCCTACACCCATCAATGCCTGAGGCAGGTAGAGAGCTGGCCCTGTAGTGATAAGAGTAGGAGAAGAGAGCTGGCCCTGAACTTTTGAACAACCACTGGTCTCCAATATTTTACATTTGTGTGGAATTTTGTGTATTGATACAACTTTAAAGTTATTTTTGTTATGCTTTATATATGATTCTATTCTTGTTTAAGGTATTGTACCTGTGCATCTCATTTTTAGATGTGATATAAAATTCTAGACCTTGACAGATATTTAAGATAATAAAGAAAAACAGATTAATAGTCATCCATAACAATCAAACTTATAGTCAGGTTAGGTATGTTTTCAAGGTTATACAGAGATATATTTTAGATAGATAAGTGATCTTCAGACACTTGAGAGACCTACAGAATATGGCACTTAAAATATTTTAATAACATGTGGCTTTTTATGACAGTGAGTCACATCTGCTCCTGCAAGCACCAATTTACTTCAAAAAAGGATGATGTGCATCAATGAACCTCCATGTGGAGTTTTTTTCTTTGTGTCAAAAGCTAGCTATTTGGGCAAGAAACTATCCTTTCCTCAACTGCTGACAGTATGCTGTCTAAATTGAGCAAGCAGATACAAAAGAAGAAAACTGCCAAACTTTGCCAAGAGAAAGTAGGACAGTTCTCCAAAATTCCTGCTTCACAAAAAAAACTGTCAGATATTTTAGGCCCATCGGCCAAAGGTGGATGCCCCAACATTATAGAGCAACCTTGTGATGACTTTGAGTGACATTTCTTATATTTGGAAGTTGCTTGCTCTACACTTCCTGTTTACTCAAGTAATATTATACCATTCTGGGGTCTCTGGTGAAGCTGAAGACTAGATAGTTATAGTTACAGTTTTCTTTAGTTATGATACTAGGTAAATTAGGCACAACATTTTGGACACACCAAGATAGTATTAATAATGGAGTAATTTCTCTGAATTTGCCAAATGCAAATGGACTGGATATTATAAATGTGGTTATTATCTAGTAATTGTTCTTATTGTGTATAGTTTTACTATGTTAGAGTTAAAAATATTTTCCTTTTTATTTAGAGGAAAAGAGGGAAATGTTATAAGATATTTGATTATACTGTGTAAAGATATGTCACTGTGATTGGTTTAATAAAAAGCTAAATGGCCAAGAGCTAAGCAGGAGGCACAGCAGGGATTTCTAGACAGAGAAAGCTCTGGGAAGAAGAAAGGTGGAGTTGCCAGCCAGACTCAGAAGATCCAGGATGGGCAAAACAGAGATGAGGTAATGAATGTGTGGAACAGCATAAATTTAAAATATGGGTTAGTTTAAGCTATAAGAGCTAGTTAAAAACAAGCCTACGATAAGGCCAAGCTTTTATAATCAATAAGTCTCTATGTCATGATTTGGCAGTTGGCAGTCCAAAAAAGCCTGCTACACTTCTCCCCACCACCCACCTATCAATGCCAGAGAGGGGTGAGGGAGCTGGCCCTAGTGTCATAAGAGTGGGAAGGCTGTCCCTGCCCCTCACCAGCTGGGGAGAATGGCTCAACACTTGCCTGAGCAACACAATAAAACTGGCCCTGATAGCATAGGTGTGGGAAAGCTGATCCTGAGGGAGGCACCCCTCAACCATTTCTGCAAGAGGTGAATGAGCCTAGGCAATGCTGGAGATCTCACCCTAATGGTGAGGACAGGATAACTGGCAGGGGGATCAACACTACACTGTCCAGGCTCAGAATCAGGGTTATTATTTGGCCTACCCCAACATCCACCCTATTACCTGCTGGAGCATTCAAAGAGACCTGACCTACAGACCCAAAGCTGAAGAATCTCCACAAGACAGGGCAACAACAGGACATTCAAGAGTCCCAGTCAAGGCCCAACATCAACACTGTAATAGAAACTAGGGGCCTCCAACCAAACCAATGATGCTTTGCAATGAATATTTGCAAGTAAATATATAAGGACAAAAGGGTTTACCATGTGACTCACTGTGTCATACTGCAGCTTACATGATGAGATTTTTAATTTTTTGCTTTTTTCTCTTAAATTTTACTTTATTTGGGGGGTACAGGAGTGGAAGATGGATGGAAAGTGACAGGAAAATGAATGGGATCAAGATACATGATGTAAAAGACACATAGAATAAATAGAAAAGAAAATGACCTTTAAAAACCTGTATGAACAAGACATAGGTCCATAAAGAGGAAATGAATAAATCCCTTAAAGAAATCCAGGAGACAGGCCATGCCATCCAGAAGACCAGTAAACCATCCACCCATGGACCTTCTCCATTCTGTCCATTCCTCCACAACCCACACCCACTGACCAACCACAGGACATGACTGCCAGAAGGCAAGGTGAGCCACCCTCCCCTTGGACATCCCTCATTCTCTCAGCACCCTCAGGCAAATATATCCACCCCTACCCAAGCATAGGCTATACCTACCAGAAGACAAGGTTGGCCAGGCACCTGCTGACCTTCCCCATTCTCTCGGTTCCCTCAGCCAGACACCCCCTGATCAACCACAGGCTATGTCTGCCAGAAGATGAGGTATGCTGCCCTTTTTGGAACTTCCCTGATGTTATAATATTATCTTAATGTGTTCCATTTGTTTATGCTGTGGAACATTTGTTTAATGATGGAAAGATGTGTTGCATTTTTCATGTTGCATTTGTTTAACTCTGTGAAGCCCTGTTAATTTGTCTGTCTAAAATACCTGATGGTCTAATAAAGACCTGAAGAGTGAATAGTGAGGCAGGAGAAAGTATAGGCAGGGCTGGCAGTAAGAGAGAATAAATAATCTGGGAGGAGGGGATCAAGGAGCAAAAGAAGAAGGGGCCAGCCACCTAGCTACACAGCCAGACATGGAATAAGAAGTAAAGCAAAGTTATATAGAAATAGAGAAAGGTAAAAGCCCAGAGGTAAAAGGTAGTCAGGATAAGTTGAGAAAAGCTGGCAAAAACCAAGCCAAGCTAATGCAGGGCATTTATAAGAAAGAATAAGCCTCCATGTGTGATTTATTTGGGAGCTACATGGCAGGCTCCCAAAGAGTAAAGAGTGGAAAAAAACAACCAACACTTCCCCACTCTCTAGCTTCCAACAGACCCACTTCCTTCAGCTTGGTGTTCCATCTCCCAACTCCAACAGACACCCCCTGCTCAAACACAGGCCGTGCTTGCCAGAAGAACAGGTAGTATGCCCACTTGCAGACCTCCTCCAGTCTCTTGGTGCATCCCCTCCAACACTGTTCCAAATCCCTTTCCCTCCTCATCACCATATCCCAGCTTACAACTACCAGCTGGACCATAGACCACACTGGACACCAGTAATCTAAGTAGGCTACCCATCCAAAAGCTTCTTCTATTCTCTCTGTGACCCCCTCCAGAACACTATTCCCAATTGCCCCTCCCCTCCTCTTCACCTTCTACAAGCCTCCAATTTGGGTAGAGACAACCCTCTTAAATCAGAGACCACACAGGCCACCAGATCCCCTGTCCCCAAATCTGGAAGAGAGTCCCTGCTCAGCAAGAGACCACCCTGCCCTACAGAAGTCCAGCCTCCAACTTCAGTGGAGGCCCCCTGTTCAACCACACATCACACAGGCCAGAAGATGAGAAAAGAAATAGGAAGCAAGGAACAAAACACCCATCCAACATACACAAACCCTATACCTATAACCAACTCAAACCCAGATGGCTAGATGCCAGCATAAGAATATCATCAACAAAAGCCAGAACAATACATCATCACCAGAGCCCAGATATCTTACTAGAGAATGCCCTAAATATTCCAACACAGCTAAAGCACAAGAAAAAGACCTTAAACCAACCTCATGAAAATGGTAGAGCATTAAAGTGGTGAATAAATAAACCCTTAAAAGAAAATGAGGAAATGACAAACACAAACTTGAGGAAATGAGTAAATTCCTTAAAGGAAGTCACAAAAAAAAAAACCAGAGTTGAGGGAATGAATAAAACAATTTAAGACCTGAAAATGGAAATAGAAGCAATAAAGAAAATACAAAATAAGGAAATACTGAAAATGGAAAATCTATGTAAGTAAACAGGAACTACAGACACAAGAAACACAAAGAGAGTAAAAAGGTAGGAGAATCTCAGGTGCTGAAGATACAAAAGAAGAAATAGCTATATTGGTCAATGAAAATATTAAATATGTACACATAACATTGAAGCTATGATCCACATATGATAGAAAACATATAGTGGTTAATTTCCTTTTTCTGGGTTATGTCACAGAATATAATACTTCTAGTTCCATCTACTTACTTGCAGATTTCATAGATATGTGTTTCTTTACAACTGAAAACAATTCCTTTGTGTAACTAAGATACATACATAAAGGAAGACACATCAAGATAAAGCCTGCGTTTTTAAATTGGTTTTCTGAGACAGAATTTCTCTATATAACAGCCCTGGCTGTCTGGGAAATCACTTTGTAGGCAAGCTTGAACTCAAACTCACAGAGATTCATCTGTCTTTCACTCTTGTGTGGTGAAATTAAAAAGTATGTGATAACCCAACTGGGTAAAATTTGATTTCTTAATGAAAACTCTGAAAGTAAGAAAAGCCCAGAGCAATGAACTCAAAGTGCTAAAAGACTGCAGCTTCTGACCCTCTACTCAGCTCCATATGCTGGCCCACAACTCTGGTAGAAGACATCTGCTCTACTGGAGGCCATGCCAGCACTAGGAAGCAAAAATATCAAGTCACTACCTGGAGCACCAGAGGCCACAAAGGCTCCCAAAACCCCAGCACACTCTACTCAACCTGAAGACTTGCTGGTCACCAGCACCACAGACCACTCAGCCCAGAAGACAAGACAGCAAACAGAAACCCTGGGAGAAAATACATCAAAAAAAAAAAAAAACTATCCAACAAAGATTAAATTCAGAAATTGGCACCTATACCTATAATTATACCAAACTAGATGGTTAGAGGCCAGCTTAAGAATACAGCCAACAACAGCCAGGACACCATGGTACCACTAAAGTCCAGATATCCTATTACACCAATCCCTGAATATTCAAACACAGCTGAAGCACAAGAAAATGACCTTAAAACCAATCTTATGAATATGATAGCCCCTTAAAGAGGAAATGAATAAATACCTTAAAGAAATCCAGGAAAATATAAACAGGTGAAGGAAACTAATAAAACTGTCAAATACCTGAAAATGGAATTAAAAGCAATAAAGAAAACACAAACTGAGGAAATCCTGGAGAAGGAAAAATCTAGGTAAGTGAACAGGAACTACAGACATAAGCATAACCAACAAAATACAAATGCAAGAGATGTCTACACTCAGGTGTAGAAGACATGATAAAAGAAATCGTTACATCAGTCAAAGAAAATGTTAAATTTAAAAGTTCCTAACATGAATCATCCAGGAAATTTGGGACATTATAAATTGACCAAACCTAAGAGTAATAGGAATAGGAGAACATTCCCAGCTCAAAGGCCAAGAAAATATTTTCAACAAAATCATAGAGGAAAAATTTCCCAACCTAAAGAAAGAGATGCCTATAAAGGTACAAGAAGCTTACAGGACAACAAATAGATTAGACCAGGGGAAAAAAAGTAACCCTACTGTGGGTACTAAACACAGAAAATAGGGAAAGAATATTAAAATCTGCAAGGCCAAAGATAATATATAGTCAGACCTATTAAAATTACACCCAATTAAGTCAATTAAATGTTTTTGTTATAAAAAGTTGCCATGATCATGGTGTCTCTTTACAGCAATAAAAACCCTAAGACAGAAGTTAGTACCAGGAACTGGGATATTGCTATTATAGGCCTGACCATGTGTTTGTTTGCAGAAATTTGAACTTTGGTGCTTCAGGTTATGAAACCAGTAGAATGTTTTAAGCACTGCTTAATGGGCCATACTAGTAGGAGCTTGGAAGGCAGAGGTGCTAAGAGTTATTTTGTCTGGTGCTCACTCAAGAATTTTCAGAGGGGAGGAATTCTGCAGTCAACAAAGCTGAATGGAGTTGGACATCGGGTACTTTGTCATCAGGCATGGAGATGTGGAATTTGGACTTTGCCTAGCTGCTTTCAGGCTTGCATTGGTCCAGTATTTCCTCACCAGGTTCCTATGGTGATATTTTATTTGTACTGAAATGTGATTTTAATTTTATGTTAATAAATAAAGTTGCCCTGGGGTCAGAGCTATTAGAGCCATAGCAAGAGTGTGGTGGTTAGAAGAGCTAGGTAGATTTCTGTGTGTTCAGGGATACAGCCAGTATTGGAGACATAACGCCTTTAAGACCTGGAGGGCGGTACTTACAGGCAGTGACAAGGCAGTCATGTGGTTGGGTTTACCACCAATGAGAAGGCAGAACAGAAAGACTATTTAAAGACAGACAAACAGGAAGTAGCTCTCTCTCGGGGAAGTTAGGAGCACTGCAGGAGGTAAGATTTTATCTCTGAGCTCTGACCTCTCGGCTTTCTCTTTTACATTGGCTCTGTGTTTCTTATTTTAATAAGACGATTGGTTACATCTACAGGTTCCCTTCCATCGGTTTTGGAATGGTAATGTGTAGGGGCCCACAAAATCTTCCTAGTGAGATCTGACCTTGCTTTACACAGCAGGGCTGCATTAGGGATGTGCACCAGGCATTTGACATAGTCTCCACTTGGCTGTACTGTGGGGAGGTCTTTTGCTCCACCCCTTGAAGTGCATTCATAAAGAAATTTAAAAGATCTCATACTAGCAACTTAAAGGAACACCTGAAAGCTCTAGAATGAAAAGAATCCAAATACATCAAAGAGGAATAGACAGCAGGAAATAATAAAAACTGAGATCTGAAATCAATAAAATAGAAACAAAGAGAACAATACAAAGAATCAATGAAATATGAGTTGGTTCTTTGAGAAAATCATTAAGATAGACAAACCCTTACCCAAACTAACTAAAAGTAGAGGATGAATATCCAAATAAGAAAACTTAGAAATAAAGAGAAGGAGTGTTTCCCTTACTCCACATTCTCTTCAGCATAGGCTGTCATCAGTGTTTTTTTTTTTTTTTTTTTTTTTTTTATCTTAGCTGTTCTGACAGGTGTAAAGTGGTATCTCAGAGTTGTTTTCCTTTGCATTTCCCTGATGACTAAGGATGTTGAACATTTCCTTAAGTGCCTTTCAGCTATTTGAGATTCTTCTGTAGAGAATTTTCTGTTTAGATATGTACCCCATTTTTTTTAATGGGATTCTTTGGTATTTTGAAGTCTAGTTTCTCGAGTTATTTATATATTTTGAAGATCAACACTTTGTCAGACGTAGGGTTGGTGAAGATCTTTACCTATTCTGCAGGCTGCCATTTTGTCTTATTTGCTGCGTCCTTTGCCTTACAGAAACTTTTCAGGTTCAGGATTTCCCATTTATTAATTGTTGCTATCAGTATCTGTGCTAATTGTATTATATTTAGGAAGTGATCTCCTGTGTCAATGCATTCAAGGCTACTTCCCACTTTCTTTTCTGTCAGGTTCAGTGTACCTGGATTTATGTTGATGCCCTTGATCAACTTGGATTTGAGTTTTGTGAAGGCAATAGATATGGATCTATTTGCAATCTTCTATATGCTGCCATCCAGTTACACCAGTACCATTTGTTGAATATGCTTTCTTTTTTCCATTGTATATTTTTGACTTCTTTCTCAAAATTAGGTGTTCGGAGGTGTGTGGATTAATGTCAGGATCTTTGATTCAATTCCATTGATCCATGCATCTGTTTTTATGCCAATATGGAGCTGTTGTAGTTTGAAGTTTTTCTGTGTCATGCCTAGCTGGTGGTTGGGACAAATCTCTCTCACTAGCATCTCCCATGTAAACACACAGAAGCTTATACTAATTATAACTGGTTGGCCATTAGCTCAGGCTTATTACTGACTAGTTCTTACACTTAAATTAACCCATAATTCTTATCTATGTTTAGCCAAGTGGTTTGGTACCTTATCTCAGTTCTGCCTTGTCATCTTGCTTCCTCTGTGTCTGGCTGGCAGCTCCTGACTCAGCTTTCCTCTTCTGAGAATTCTCCTCCTCTCCTTGTCCTGCCTCTACTTCCTGCCTGGCTGGTGGCCAATCAGCATTTTATTTATCAACCAATCAGAGAAACACATATTCACAGCATATAGAAAGACATCCCACAGCAAGCTGTTTTTATTACTATAGCTCTATAGAACAGCTTAAAGTCAGGGGTGGTGATGCCTCTGGAGGTTCATTTATTATACAGGATTGTGTTGGCTATCCTGGGCTTTTTGTTTTTACATAGAAGTTGAGTATTGTTCTTTCTAGGTTATTAGCTATAAAGTAAAGGATAATCATGCTATAATCCACACAGATCTGAGTATCCTGCATTGCCACCCAGGGCCTTGGTGACATCCGGGCATGAGCTGCGGCAAAAGGCCATGTCTGGGTCGATAGCCTTAATGCAGCCATGGTCTGTGTTGAGATCCATGGCTCCTGTTACCATTGAAGACTATGTGATTGCCTGGGGTCCAGGGTGCTGCCTGGGGCCATGTTAGAGTCTGAGCACCACACTACTGTTGGACTTATGCTGATGTGAGAGGCCTGCACTTCCACTCATGGCCATGGTGACATCCCTGCCCAAGCTGATACTGATGGACATGTCTGGGTCCATGGTCCTTCTTCAGCTGGGGTCTGTGTTAATGTCTGTTGCCTGTGTTACCACAGGGGCCCATACAAACCATGTGTTGAACCATGTGGTGAAGTACAAGGGCCAAGCTGAGCTGACCCCACCCTCTCATTGGTCCTGGGATAGCATACTCCAGTGGCCCCTAAATGGGAGTGCTGGTTCTGCCCCTCATGGGAGAGTTGCCCTCCAACTTGGGAAAGTTGGATCCACCCCCATCATGAGCTTGGGAGAGCTGGCTCTGCCCCTCATCTGAGGGGGTTAGTCCAAGAGGCCCAGACTAAATCTTAGCTACCACCCATGCACTCATCCAAGGCTTTGAGTTGGCACTCCCCAACACCTACCCCATCTATGACCTGCTGGAGTTCATGAAGGGACTGGTCCTGCAGAACAGTAGCCACAGGAACTCCATGACTCACAACAACAGCAGGGTATCTGAGAGGAGTTTTGGTGAGGATACAGTATTGATGATGCACCAGAAACCTTGCACCTGAACAACAGGATATTACATGATGAAAATTTGCAAGTAAAACTGTTCGGACAAAAGGGTATACTGCATGAGACACAGCAGCTCCCAATGCCACCAGGAAGAATGAAGAGGTGATGCAGAGGCAGGAAACAGCGAGGAATGAAGGAGGGTATTTTGTTTTTGTTTGTTTGTTTGTTTGTTTGTTTGTTTTTGTTTGGGAGGTTTTTTTGTTTTTTTTTCATTAATATTGTCATTTGAATTTTTATCCTTTTATTTTTACTATTTCTTTTTAAGTTTTCTTTTGGAAGAGATGCTATAAAGGTGAAGGGCAGATAAGAGGAGACTGAAAAATAAATGGGATTGAGGTCTATGATTTGAAATCCCCAAAGAATCAATAAAAACTTATGTTTAGGACTGGGCGGCGGTGGCGCACACCTTTGATCCCAGAACCAGGTGGATCTTTTTGAGTTCAAGGCCAGCCTGGTCTACAGAGTGAGATCCAGGACTGGCACCAAAACTATACAGCAAAACCCTATCTTAAAAAAAAAAAAAAAAAAAAAAAAAAAAAAAAAAAAACTCAAAATCCACAGCAAGCAAAACTCTAGTAAGTCTATAAACCATGGAAATTAAGAAACTCATTACTGAATGATGAATGAATGATGAAAAGAAGAAATCAAAATATTCTAAAAACTGAATGAAAAAACACAACATAACACTCTGGGGTACAGGAAAGGAGTCATATAAAGGAAGTTTATAGCCCTGTGTGTCTACAATTTAAAAAAAAAATCAGAAATAGGATAAACAAATGAGTTAATGGTGCAGCTCAAGAATTTGGAAAAACAAGAACCAGTTTGGGACCTGAAAGGGAGTACATGCAGACAAGGATTCAGGAAAATCAGTGGGAATTCTTGAGGCTGGATCTAGTATTTTGGATCTAGGCAAAGTCTACAAGTTGGACGTGTCACAAAAAGCCGAGTAGAATAGGCAGGAAGGGTGAGTACATGTATCCTCTCTGGGTCTGTTCCATATGGTGACTACAGAGTCCCTAAAAGCAAGTGGATTGGGGTCAAAGGCAAGTCCCAAACAATAGAAATGTCTGAGAGCAGAGTTTGAGGTGAGCAGTAGTGTCAGGCTGGGGCACAACTTGGGTTCTATGTGTGGTTGCTGTGGGCTCTTTGATGGAAAGCCAAGCCCTTTTTATTTTTTTTTTTAATGATTCTCTTGAGTTTTATTAGGGTTGCATTCATGAACACGGGTTAGGAGCCATTTCCTGGAGCATGGCCAAGTTATCATTAGGTATGCCACCAAATAAAATGACTTCTACTTCCCCAGAGACCATTAACCATTGGCAGACCTTCAGGGAATAGTGGGGCTCTCCACTATTGTCAGGGTGCCCTAGAGGAACAGAATTGATAGAATGAATATGTATGAATGTATGTATGTATGTATGTATGTATGTATGTGTATGTATGGGATTTACTAGAGTAGCTTTCAGACTGTGGTCCCGATAGTTAAACCATGGAAAATCCAAGAATCCAGTAGCTGTTCAATCCATGGGGCTGGATGACTCAACTGGTCACCAGTATACATGGCTGGAACACCCAAGAAGTAGGCTCTAATGCCAGTGAAGGAATGGACTTGCCATAAAGAGCAAGGGTAAACAGGTAAACAAAGAGAACTTCCTTCTTCCATGTCCTTTATGTAAGCAGCCAGCAGAAGGGATAGCCCAGATTATAGGTGTATCTTCCCACCTCAATCGATCCATATTGAAGGTAGGTCTTCACACTTCAAACAATTTAAGAAAACTACCTCATCTGTTTTAGGAGGAGCACAGCCTGCTAGCCTGATAAAACCGCAGCTGCCTTTTTTCCAGGCAGTGCACATAGGCATGCGTGCTAGCTATTTCCCGCTGAGTCCACTTGGAGTCTGCCACTGCACCTGGTAATTGGTGATGCATGACCATCACAATGCTGGGGGCCAATGAGAAAGGGACAACACAGCTAAGAGAGGCCCCAGCTGCCAATGTGAAATTGGGAGGGGGTTATAGGTTCGCCCCATATCCGCAATAAACAAGACAGCTGTTTGCTTCTCACCTGACTCCTGGTGTCTGTGTCATTAATGTTGTGCCTTCTCACCCCTGCCCCAAGCGGTATCCAGATAGAGCAACCCACAACAATCTGTGTACCCAGTCTCTTGGGTTTTAGTTAATTTCAGATGGCATCAAGTTGACCGCCAAGAAAAGCTATTACAACCATCTATGAGGGAATGTTGAGAGCTTCCTGATTATACAGGTTAATCACAGTTGTTGTGAGTTTATGGAAGTGGTACAACAGCCACTTCCTGTCCAGAAGATAGCATTTTTATAGTGCTCCTCCTGATCCTCGGGCTCTTATATTCTTTTTATCCATGTTTCTCTTCCCTGAGCTTTGGAATGGGTATTATAGCTATCCCTTTTAGGGATGAGCACCTAAAAGTCAATTTTTTTTAGCACTTTATCAAGTTATGAGTCTCCATTAAACCACTTTCCATTACAAAAGGAAGGTTCTCTGAGCAAGGTTAAGAGGAGCACAGATATATGGATATAAGTATTAATGTACAGAAAGTATTTTTGATAACTTGCTTATTTAGCAAAACAAAAGTAGTAAGCTTTCCTTTGGGGACATGAGACTTTTGATCAGGTTTATCATATAAGTTATTAAATCTCTTCTGTGGTGCAGGCCTAAAATCTACTTTTTAAAAGTGGTTGGTTACCCAAATATAAAAATCATGCCACTCTTGTACTAGTGAGTATATATTTCCTGGCATGTTAGTATATGCTGTGGTTAGGGAAGAAGGGCCCCGTAGGTCCATGTGTTTGAGCTCTTGTTCTCCAGTTGGAACTGTTTGGGAAGGATTGGTAAATATGGGCTTGTTGGAGGAGCTGTGTCAGTATAGGCTTTGTGGTTTTAAAGGACTTGTGCCATTCCTAATGCTTCCTATTTGTAGATCAGTTGTAAGCTCTCAGCTCTTCCTACCACATCATAGACTCTAGTGAGGAAGACCAGCTTCTTCTTATTCCCCCAGGGCACTCTTGAGGAGGGAGAAGCAAGAAATATGTAGATAGAAGTATAGAGGAGAGAGACAGTTAGAAAATATAGGATAGCTCAGGAGGGCCTGGATCCTAGTCCACCAGCCCCTTCTGTCTCTACTAAAGGGCTTTTTAAAGGAATGCCAAGGGGTCAAGCAAAAGACCTTCCCCCAGCACAGCCAAGTGTAGACCAACCCAGACACTTGGTGACCAGGCATGTGGTCCAGCCATCCCCTAATGCAGCCCTGCTGTGTAAAGAAGCTCAGATCTCACTAGGAAACCTTTGTGGGCTCCTGACGCTCTAGTCCTCATATCATAGGCCCAATTAAGCAATAGATTGCTTTGGTCATGGTATTTTGTCACAGCACTACAAAAGTAGCTGATACAATACGTTAGCATGCAGGATGTACCACTGGATAAGACAATTAATGTCTTGTCTTTTCTCCCTCAATTGGCATTGTAAAAGCTAGCCAGAGGGAGGAAGCTTCTAATTACCATTTCTGCTTGGATTTTCTGTCTTGCAACAGAAAGTATGTGGTGTCTTCAGCAACAGGGTCTTGCCAGATTATTACAGTGGGCAACTAAGAGCAATGGTCTGCACTGTTTTAGAGCCTCTTGTACTACCAAGATAAACAACATCATTGGAGTTACTCGGCTCTTCTTCCTGGAATTTTCATTTAATAACTTACAGCTTCCGTGAACACCATCATCCATCCATGAAAAGTACCTCCATTCAAACTGCTTCCTTTCTTTTTTTTCTGCTATACTTTGTAATTATCTGGAAAAATAGTAGTTTCACAAGGTATCTACATGGTGATATAAATGTTGAGTTTTGGTTAACCCCCCACTTTTTCTTCTACCCACTCCTTGTAGTTTAATTCTTTATGATAGTTTACAAAAGGAGAAAACACATGTGATAAAGGAGATTTATTTACTATGAAAGCAAAATTATTAATTACATGTGAAGATGACAAAAGTACATGTTCGATAAGCATACTATGCAAGCACCACATGCCAATGTGAGATTTATGTATTTACCCATGGAAGAAAACAATAGCATAATCATCCTAATGAATCTTATATTTCACAAACAAGCAAAAGAGGATTTCCTAGAGTTTTCCTCATGCTTATTTTATTGTGCACTGATTTTACTTGCTGCAATGTGAACATACTGAAAGTCAGTAATATTTTTTTCCTATTAGGTTCCCATCATCCACCACAGTGTCTGTGAAGAGAGTGGAAAGCAGTTTGCAGTTGGAAAAAGAAAAGTAACACATATGGAGATGGAGGAACATAACCAAGCTCTGGTCACTGAAATATACCATGCTGCATTTCAAGTAACAGTATCTGGGACATTCCCTTTGCTATATGCAAAATTAACAATCACGAGGGAGAAAAACATTTTCACTTTCTATGGTACCTTTTCAAACAGTGTTTCCATCATTGTTCATCTAAAAGTTAGTCATTAGGGCTTAACGAAACAGGATGTGAATCTGATTTGTGCATTTCAAACATAGTATGATTGTCTTTGAAGAAGAAATTAAGTCATAAGGTACTAAGGCAGTACTGAATTGTGAGAAGAATAGAGGACAAAGAGGTAGAAGATTTTTAATCATAGGCTTTAATTTAAATCAGAAATTTCTGCAGAGAATTCCTTTGATAATTGCTTTTAATTTCTCTACCATTTGTCTTTTATGTTTTTAGCTATGTTCATTATAAGGAAGATTTTAAGCTTCAAATAATGGTGCATACGGAATTCTCTATTGCCTCAATTTTCATTTCACTAAATTCTTTTAATATTGAAATGAACAATGTATTCTGATGCATCCAGTTATTAAGGAACATTTGATTAGTCAAATATAACTTTATAAAAAACTTAGTTCTTTTATTTTGGCAGTCTTTTAATGAATTCTTATAGCTTTTTACTGTTTTATGATACCAGTTTTCAGATCTAATTAATTCTACAAGCACAATGGTTTGTTAAAATGCTTTGACACAGTAAACAGTGGAGACGTTTTATATATATATATATATATATATGTGTGTGTGTGTGTGTGTGTGTGTGTGTGTGTGTGTATGTTATTTTATTATTTTATGTAAAGCAGTTGGATATTAATTGCTTAAAATTGCTAAGTTTTTTCAAAATACATAAAAATTGTTGTATACATAAAAATTTTAAAGATCATAATTAAAATTCTGGTTGCACCATATGATGCTATTCTCTCCACTCAGAAAATTATTCCTCAGTGTCTTCGTTAAGGTTTCTATTCCTACAACGAAACACCATCACTATAATGGAAATTGGAGAGGAAAGGGATCTGACTGAAGGAAGTCAGGACAGGAACTCAAATGGGGAAGTATCCTGGAGGCACAAGCTGATACAGAGGGCATGAAGATGTAATGCTTACTGGCTCACTTCCTCTGGCTTGCTCAGTCTGCTGTCTTATAGAACCCAGGACCACGAGCCCAGGGACAGAACCACCCACCATGGGCTGGGCCCTCCCCCATTGGTTGCTAGTTGAGAAAATGCCTTACAACTGTATCTCATGGAGGCTTCCCTCAACTGAGGCTCCTTCCTCTCTGATTACACTAGCTTGTGTCAAGTTGACACACAAAACCACCCAAGCAATCAGTATAAATATATCTTTATACTATAAACAGGATTATAATACATTTTTAAGTATCATAGAATCACATCTCATTTCTATATACTTTAGAAGTAATGCTTATGTACTTACTAGAATCTAATGTCAGACTAAATTTAAAATGGCTTATAGAAGTTGGAATGTTATCTAGAACTGATTACTTTATTTAAATTTTTAGATTTATTATCTTATTTTATCTGTATGAGTGTTTGGCCAACAAGTATGTACATATACCACACGTGTGCCCAATTCCTACAGATGTTAAAAAAGAGTGTGGCATCCCCTGACCCTGGAGTTACAGATGACTGTGAACCACCACATGGGTTTGGTGAACAGAACACAGGTCCTCTGAAAGAGCAGCAAGTGTTCATAACCACTAAGCCAGTTCTCTAGCTCCCAAATATTATTCTTAAAAATTGCATGGTAGTCATTGTGGATTCCTGGGAACTTCTCTAGCACCCGGTTTCTACCTATCCCCATGATGTCTCCCTCTATCATGGTATCTCTTTCATTGCTCTTACACTTCATCCCTGTTCCAGCTCAACCATCCCATTACCTTATTTTCTCATCTCCCATCCCCTACCTTCCATTGTCCCTCTTCACCCCCAGTTTACTCATAGAGATCTCATCCATTTCCCCTTCCCAGGGTGATCCATTAGCCCCTCTTGGTGTTCTCCTTGTTAGCTAGCCTCTCTGGAGCTATGGATTGTAGTCTTGTTATCCTTTGCTTTATATCTTATACCCACTTATGAGTGAGTATATGCCATGTTTGTCCTTCTGAGTCTGGGTTACCTCACTCAGGATAATATTTTCTAGTTCCATACATTTGCCTGTAAATTTCACGATGTCATTGTTTTTTACTGCTGAATAGAGTACTCCATTGTGTCTATGTACCACATTTTCTTTACCCGCTCTTTGGTTGAAAGGCATCTAGGTTTTTTCCAGGTTCTGGCTATTGTGAATAATACTGCTATGAACATAGTTGAGAATGTGTTCTCATGGTATGATTGAGCATTCTTTGGACATAGGCCCAAGAGTGGTATTGATGGATCCTGAAGTAGATTGACTCCCAATTTTCTGAGAAACCACCATACTGATTTCAAAGTGGCTGTACAAGTTTGCACTCCCACCAAAAGTGGAAGAGTGTTCTCCTTGCTCTGAATCCTCTCCAACAAAAAGCCATTATCAGTGTTTTTGATCATAACCATTCTAACAGGTGTAAGATGGTATCTCAGAGTAATTTTGATTTACATTTCCCTGATGACTAAGGATGTTGAGCAATTCTTTAAATGTCTTTTAGGCAATTGAGATTCTTCTGTTGAGAATTCTCTGTTTAGCTCTGTAACACATGTTTTAATTAGGTTGTTTTGTATTTTGATGTCTAGTTTCTTGAGTTCTTTATATATTTTGGAGATCAGACCTCTGTCATATGTGGGGTTAGTGCCGATCTTTTCTCATTCTGTAGGCTATTGTTTTGTCTTATTGGCCATGTTCTCTGCCTTATAAAAAGCTTCTCAGTTTCAGGAGGTCCCATTTGTTAATTGTTGCTCTCAGTGTCTGTGCTACTGGTGTTATATTTAAGAAGTGATCTCCTGTGCCAATGCGTTCAAGACTACTTCCTTTTCTATCAGGTTCAGTGTAACTGGATTTATGTTAAGGTCTTTGATCCACTTGGACTTGACTGCTCTAATTGTCATCCTAGAACCTTCATCCAGTAACTGGTGGAGGCTGATGCAGAGATCCACAGTCAAACGTTGGGCCTAATTCTAGGAGTCCTGTTGAAGGGAAGGAGGAAGAATTTTATAAGCCAGAGGAGCTCATGAAAGGGAAACCCATAGAGACAGCTGACCTGAGCTCATGGGAGCTCACCAACTCTGAACGTAGAGCTAGGGAGCCTGCATGGGACCAACCAAGGCCCTCTGCTTGTGGGTGACAGTTGCATAGTTTGGTTTGCTTGTGGGGCCCCTAGTAGTGAGACAGGATATGTCCCTGGTGCATGAGCCAGCTTTTTGGAACCTACTCTCTATGGTGGGATGCCTCACTCAGACTTAATGGAGGGGGGGAGGAGTTTAGTCCTGCCTCAATTTGATATGCCATGTATTGTTGACTCCCAAGGGAGGAGGCCTTACCCTTACTGAGAAGTGGATGTGGGTGTGGGAAGAAAGAAAATGTGGGGAAGAAACAGGAAGAGAGGAGAGAGGGGAAACTGTGGCAAGTGTGTAAAATTTTAAAAAACTTTAAAGATAAATTTATTTTTAAACTCATCAGTCAATATTTGAATTATTGCTTCACAGAGTCTTCTGATATCTTTTCCTTTTATTGCTTTTAGGAACCATGAATAGTTTAAGTTCTATAATACTTTTTACAATTTTCAGAGACAGAATTTTCACCAAAGCATACTGATTTTTCATGAAACAATTTCACCTAATTCTAATGAGGTTGCATAGGACTAAAACAATACAAAATTTAAAGTTGATCAAATAAAATCATTTTAATTTTTAATGTTGGTTTGAGCAATAATTTATGAGAACATTTGTAATGTACCATAAACATGTATTGACATGATTCTAAATTTACCTGAGTACAAATATAATAGATATTAGAAGGGGTAGGTGCAGGTCTGTGCAGTCCTGATGTAAACTAAGTGTTTTCTAAGGTATGTCTATCATATTGAAGTACATTTTAAGTGCTTCGCTTGCATACTTCATTACTTATTTGCTTTCCCCCCCCCGCTTTTTTTTTCATTTTGCAATTTGGGTATGGACCATCAGATCTTAGAAGAGTTAGCATCTACTACAAACAAGGAGTTACGTCGGACTCTAAACTGTGACCATGATTTGTCAGGAGATTTACTTTTTACTTAGTTTCATTCTCAGTTTTCTTTCATTGTTATTCTTGACTTATTTGCAATTTACTATACTTTATATCACAAGATATGTTATTATAAATGTCAATCCTATTTGCAGTTTAAAATAGAGGGAAAGAAATCAATGCTTAAGATGCAGAATAAGAAAAAAAGCACATGATCCAAACAACATATATATATTCTGGGCTGAGATAATGCCATAACTAAATAAGGCCTCCTAAAAGAATGAAAAGAGGCAGAATTAGCTACTTACTTCTTCATAAGGCATAGAATGCTTTTCTTTTTTTTTTATTTTTCGAGACAGGGTTTCTCTGTGTAGCTTTGCACCTTTCCTGGATCTCACTCTGTAGACCAGGCTGGCCTCAAACTCACAAAGATCTGCCTCCCTCTGCCTCCCAAGTGCTGGGATTAAAGGTGTGCGCCACCACTGCCCGGATAGAATACTTTTCATCACATGTTAACTCACCAGAGATTTGTTCCCTGAAAATTAAATGAAAAATAAAAGGCATCAATAAAATACAGTATACATCTTAGCAAATCATGCCTAAGAATGGTAGTCTAGCTATAGAGAAAATTGATATTACAGATTTTTTTTTGCATTTGCAGAACACAGAAAAATAGAAGTTGCTGCTGCTGCTAAATAAAAAGAGAAGACTTGATTTGTAGAAAAATAAAAATCAAAAAAAGATTCCCTGTTAGATTTATAAATACAAAAGAACATATTAACATATTTTAAGTAACTTAGTAGTGTTTTATGAATTATCACAATAAGGTGTCAATAAAACCCAGAATGCCAGGTTTCTAGTTGTCTCTACCATTCACTGCATAGGTACCTTTAAATATATATATTTTTTAATTTCTCTAGTCTCAATCTCTTCATCTGCAAAATGGAGGTGATAATACTTATCACTTTGATAATAGTAACCAACAGCTCAAGTGGTCATTACAGGAATTAAAAGACAGATGAATGTTTTTATAACATTACATATAGTTAAATGTAAACTATTGTGCATATCATCATATGCATAAAAGTATCCATTATAGATGCATAAATTAAAAACCTATCTTTAAGTTTTTCTACTTTAACTTTGTTACATACGTAATGATACATAATTCTTTCAGATTGATTTGTTCAGGAAAAAGCTGAAATCTTCAGTCTGTTTTCTCACTATCTAAATGTTTATATCTTTTCATACATACTTTTGAAATAATAAATGTACTAATCACAGTAATAAGGCATAAATTAAATTCAATTAAATAATTGAATTGAATATATTCAACCTAATTATTTTGCTCTTCATCAGAAATAAAAACAGTAATGTTTACTACGTATTTTCAACCAGTATTAGGATATTTTGTTTTCACTCAGTTCAGGTTGTTTTTAGACAGCTACTCAACTATTATCCACATAAACAAAGAAATTTATTGTAGGGGAGCTTATTTACATTAATTCTGCTTCCACAGTGTGTGGAAGCCCATTTTCAGGTTCCTCATGGCTTTACCCAGAAGGTCTGAATAGAAAGGATGATTGGACCACGGACGTGAGTCCAGGTGTCTGAGATGTGCACTTGGCTGTGCTGGGGGGGGAGGTCTTTTGCTCCACCCCTTGGCTTTTCTATAAATACCTTAGGGCAGAGACAGCCAGGGCCCATTGGAATAGGTTCCAGGCCCTCTCGGGGCTATCCTTTATTTTCTATCTGTTTATCTCCATCCATGCTCTAAATCTTTCTATCTAATATTTCCTGCTGCTCTCACTCAAGAAAACTCTGGGGAACTGTGGGGTTGGTGGGTAAACACCCCACAACAGTGTCATATTGTAATGTCACAGCTTTTCCATATTACCAGGGTTACAACCCATGGGGATGTCAACATTCTTCATAATCATCAAACACTTAGTGCAAGGTGTCTAGATTCCATCCATCTTTGTCCAGGGAGCATTAGAAACAGAAAGCACCTTAGAGCACATGGGACAACTCCCTCTTTTATGTGCAAAGAAACTGATGCCCACCAAATGACTCAAGAATAGAGTGAAGTCCTTCAACAACTAGAGAATTCAGACCAGTCCCCTTCATACCACTGCTTGGTGTTTACAGGGTCCTGTCCTCAAGTTATGGCCAAGTTACTAGAAAACTTCGTTCATTGTAGAACTAATAGATGTGATTCTAAAGCCATTGTTATGGCCTTTTGTAAAGTTGTATTGAGACCTGCAGAAGGTCCTTTCTTCAATTCCACTAAAGATACAGCACTATTAATAGATAAAAAAGAAAATTGGTGATATCCATAGCTCTATCTAAAGTTTGTGATGGAATCATTATGTTATCCTGATTAAAGAAATTGCTCTCTTTTGGTCAATCTGCCCCAGCTATTATCTGAGAACATATAATCAAAAAGTGCTAGGTGACATGTCCTAACAAGAAAAAGATGGAGTTATAAGTTATTAGAAGATATTACTTGACCCTTTATTTACAGCAGAGAAAAGGGGGAAAAAAACAAACTGCAATAAGATCTTTTGCAAGAAGACACTATTGAATGATGATACATTTCACAGAAGACTAGCAGCTTTTGTCCTCCAATCAGAATATTTGTATAATTTAACAGTTTGATTTTACACTCTAACAACCAAGAATTTTTTGTAAAACCAGGGACTTAAGCATCCAGGAATGTTATCATTGTTGATGTAAACCCTAGAATTTCATAGGATTTCTTTTTCAGTATTTTAAGTTGAAATTTCTAATTTGCCTTTTCTCAGAATCTTTTTTTTTTTTTTTTTTTTTTTTTGGTTTTTTCGAGACAGGTTTCTCTGTGTAGCTTTGCGCCTTTTTCCTGAGCTCACTTGTAGCCAGGCTGCCTCGAACTCACAGAGATCCGCCTGCCTCTGCCTCCCAAGTGCTGGGATTAAAGGCGTGCGCCACCACGCCCGGCTTCTCAGACTCTTATAAATTCAACCAAAACATATCAAGCAATGAAAGAATACCTAAATTGGAATTTCTGTGTCTCAACTTGCATTTGGAAAAGAAAAATTTTTGTCTGAGTCTCCTATGTAGTCTATCCCGGCCTCACAATCACAGCAACAACCCCATATCAGTGTTCTAAGTATTAAATTAGGTGTGAATTTCTCCCCACCACAACACACACACACACACACACACACACACACACACAGTCCTTTCAGTACACTCTACCACTGAGCTGTATCACTAAGTATTTGATTGCTTTTTGGAAATTGCTATCATTTTATTGAAAATAATCTATAAACTTAAGAACGAAATGGTGAGCATTCAAATAATCCTAATATAAAGAATTCTGTTGTGCTACTTTTCTTTGCCATAGTTAAAAGATTATTTTCCAACTTCTTCATTTATTAAACTAATCCCCCTCAAGGGTCATAGGATGTCCAAAACAAATAAACAAAGGAAAACAAAAATAAAAACAGAAACTCCAAGCCAGTCATAAGAAGCCCCTTCTGAGTTGTTGGCCATGATGGTCCAAGGAACTCCCAAAACATAGGATATTACTGTTACCTTTGATTGCCTCACAGAGCCTGAAAGTAACTTCTTATTGCTGAAGATATCATGTACTTTGTACACAGAATCTGGAGAATGCCCTCCTATTTTGACTTGGAAGTTTCTTCCCTGAAGATGCCTTGAAAGCTTCCAAGGGTGGAAAGAAACCAACAGTCACACACAACTACGATACCTATGAACTACAGCAGTGACCGGCATGGCATCACAGCTGTAAAGACTCAACAGTGGCAAACCTACCATGGCAGTAAGCCACAGCTCTCTAACCTGACCTAAGGATCATTAAATAAGAGGTGAATTGTGCCTGATACTGGAAACCTAGTCAAGCATCTGGTGCTAATGAAATAGTGAATCTTGGGAGAGAACCTATAATTTCTGTTTTACTAAGCCAAGGTAATTCTTAACTATATTCTACATCTTTACCCGTATATCCAAAGATAAGTATAGATTTCACCCCTCATCAAAGTAGCATCTCCTTGCAACAGAAACCATACAGAAAGCCATGACTGATTAAAAAAAAAGCAGAGAGCAAGTGATTGTGTGGTTCCCAGCTTCATTTGATGCATCAACAACTTCTGCAACTAAGGCTCAGAGATCATAGCAGAAGAAGTAGGTGGGATTGTAAAAGCCAGAGGAGCAGGAAGTTTTTATGTGATTTCATCTCCTAGAATTGTCAGGGGAAGGTATACCCATGAAGTCTCATCAACATGGCTTCCTAAATAAGACTTGAATGAGGATGACACCAATAGACAGGCTAACATAGAAGATGGAAATCTCATAGGACCTCAACCTCATACAAAGAACGACAGGCACCTGAGAAATACTGAGAACAGGAGAAATAGTCTTCCCCAGAGAAAAGCCCTGAAATTGGTTATCCAGTACCAAATAGTCAGCCCTGAAATCATATACATAGAGGTAAGATTATACAGACTGAACAGGTTATATTTATATATTTAGTTTTATGTATATATATATATATATATGTGTGTGTGTGTGTATACATATACATATATATGTAAAATCTTGAGTATATGTGTTGATATAGTTCAACAATTAAAGAAATAGTCCTTCCAAATCCTCTCCCCTTCTCTACCCACCCAACTTTAAGTTCTTTCTCTAAAAGCAAACAAAAATCCAATATAACAACAAACCTCTCCAAAACCAGAAAACAAAATAAAACCACAACTCCAAAATAAACAAACAATAAACCTCCAAACTGTAAATAAATAAAAGAACACAAAAATACTGTGAAGTCCACTATATGATGGTCAACTACTCCTGAACATGAGTGCTGTGGGATGGTCTGTATGTCAAATTGCTCTGATTGGTCAATAAATAAAACACTGGTTGGCTAGTGGCCAGGCAGGAAGTAGGTGGGACAAAGAGAGAGGAGAATTCTGGGAAGTGGAAGGCTGACAGAGAGAGACACTGCAGCTGCTGCCATGACCAGCAGCATGTGAAGATGCCGGTAAGCCACCAGCCATGTGGCAAGGTATAGATTTATGGAAATGGATTAATTTAAGCTATAAGAACAGTTAGCAAGAAGCCTGCCACGGCCATACAGTTTGTAAGCAATATAAGTCTCTGTGTTTACTTGGTCAGGTCTAAGCGGCTGTGGGACTGGCAGGTGACAAAGATTTGTCCTGACTGTGGACAAGGCAAGAAAACTCTAGCTACACATGAGACCTGTCCTGGAGTATTTGATATACCCAGTGTCACTCCATTGGAGAAAACTGATTTTCCCTCTCCCAGCAGCCATAAGTCACAGTTCAGTTATTAACCTTTACCCTAGTAGGTAGGTTTTCATTCATTTATTCACTCATTTTTAAAATAATATAACAAAATTAAATATAATAAGATAAAACAAAAACTATCATATTGAAGTTGGACAATATAGAACAACAGAAGAAAAAAATGCCCAAGAGAGGGCACAAAAGTCAGAGATCCACTCTGACACATTCAAGAATTCCATAAAAACACAAACCTGGAAGCTACAATCTTAATCACAGAGGACCTGGTGCAGACCTTACAGGCCCTGTGCATGCTGCTACATTCTCTGTGAGTTCATATGAGCTTTGTTCATGGTGACTTAAAGGCTCTCCTACACTCTTTATGCCTCCTTCCCTAGGGTTCCCTGTGCTCTAGGGGGAAGGATTTGATGGAGATATCTCATTTACTGTTGAATATTCCAAGCCTGAGTTGTTTAGAGAGTCATGTGGAGCTCCTTTGGCCAGCAGGTTAGGAGATTTTTAATGACTGCTACCATTTCACTAGGGGTTATAGGTCTAATTAAATTGCTTATCTTATCTTGATTTGATTTGGTAACTGGTGCCTATTGAGAAAATTATTTACTTCTGTTGAAAGGCCCTGCTGTTGAAGGCTGCAGTCCATCTTGTCCAGACAGCTCTCTAAGCTTGGTGCAAAACAGAAGACTCTTTTCTCCCAGCAGGGCTTCCTACTCTGTCTAACCTTATTTGGAAGCTGTTCCTGAGCTTGGATGCCTCAATTGCCTTAAGTGTGACCTTTGAACAGTTCCCTGAAAATTCTCTGCCCCTGCTACCCATATGATAATTAGGTGTTGTGCTATCATCTGTATGATGGGACTGTGCTACAAAATGCAAACAAAACATACTATGAGCACCTATTAGGTGACATCACAGCTTCTGTCCTCATTTTATATTTTATATATTCTCTTTACTCCCTGCAATGAAATTGAACTGTCTCACTGAAGCTGACTCGTGGAGGTTCTTTCTGTCATACTCACAAGCCATACAAGCCCTTGCTCATGTTTCTGCTCCCTTTGTCCTCATACCCTGGTGTCCAGTGTGGCACAAGAAAAAGGGGGAGCATACACATTTCTTTTAGATTTTTTTTTTTTGATTGGGTGAAAAACAGATTTTTAAAGCATGTCCTCATGATTCTCTGAATTTCCTCAATGATTGTTGTTCTGGTCCCCTTTTAGTCTCTGGTTTTGTTAATTTGGATATTCTCTCTGAGCATTTTAGTTAGCTTTGGTAAAGGTTTCTCAATCTTATTGATTTCTCTCAAAGAACCAACTCTTTGTTTCACTGATTCTCTGTATTGCTTTTTGCTTTTTTATTCCCCCTTGTTTGATTATTTCTTGCAATCTGTACCTTTTGACTGTGATTTCTTCCTTTTGTTCTAGAGCTTTCATGCTATGGAATAATCCTTTTCTACACTATGAATATGTATTACTCTCATTGGTTAATAAAACACTGATTGGCCAGTATCCAGGCAGAAATGACAATCAGACACAGAGGATTCTGGGAAGAAGAAGAAAGGCTGAGTCAGAGAGTCACTGGCAAATGCAGAGAAGCAAGATGAGAATGCCATACGAAGAAAAGGTACCAAGCCACAGGCTAAATAATCTTAAGAATTATTGGTTAATTTAAGTGTAAGAGTTAGTTAGGAATAAGCCTGAGCTAGTAGCCGAGCAGTTATAATTCCTATTCAGCCTCTGAGTTCGTTATTTGGGACTGTGCAGTCAGGACAGGAAAACTTCCAATTACATTTTCAGGCATGATATTAAATTACTAGTATAATAACTCTCCAACTTTTTCATGTAGGCAGTTAGCGCTCTAACTTGCTTTTATTTTGTCCCATAAGTTTGCATATGTTGTCTATTTTCATTCAATTCTAAAAAGTCTTTCATTTCTTTTCATTTCTTTCTTGACACATCATTCATTCAGTGGGGATTTATTCAGTTTCCATGAGTCTGTAGGTTTGCTGATGTTTCTCTTGTTGCTGATATTTAGCTTTAATCCTTGGTAGTCAGATGTTATTTCAATTGTCTTGTATCTGTTAAGACTTCCTTTTTTTCTGAGTACATGGTCAACTTTGGAGAAAGTTCCATGAGGTCCAGAGAAGAAGGTATATTCTTCCGTGTTTGGGTGAAATATTCTGTAAATATTTGTTAGGTCCATTTGTTTTATAGCATCAGTTATATCCAGCACTTATCTCCTGAGTTTTTGGTCTGGATGGCCTGTCCAGGTCATTCATGAGAGTAGGATATTGACATCTGTGTAGATGTAACCAACCGTCTTATTAAATAAGAAACACAGAAACAATGTAAAAGAGAAAGCTGAGAGGTCAGAGCTCAGAGCTAAAATCTCACCCTTCCTCCTCCTGTCTCAGCTTCCCGAAAGAGAGAGCTATTTCCTGTGTGTAAATCAATTTTCCAGTCATTCTGCCTTCTCATTGGTTGTAAACCCAAACACGTGACTGCCTTGTCACTGTCTGAATGTACAGCCCCCTAGGTCTTAAAGGCATATGTCTCCAATGCTGGCTATATCCCTGAACACACAGAGATCTATGGGATTAAAGGCGTGTGCCACCACCGCCACACTCTTGCTATGACTCTAATAGCTCTGACCCGAGGACAACTTTATTTATTAACATACAATCAAAATCACATTTCAGTACAATTAGAATACCACCACATTTCCCCTTTTCTATTTTAATAAAAAGAAAAAAAAAGCAAAAGGTTATAACTAACAAAAGAAAAACTATATACAAAAGTACAATAACTAAATACAATATATACAAGTAATAAATACCTAAACAGGATTTGACAAATCAGAGAAAATAATTCCATTATCTATCCTATTTTGGTAAATCCAAGATGTATCTAATGCACTTTCTATCCTAATTAATTTTCAACTATAACTAACTAATCTTCAACCATAACTAACTAATCTTCAACTCCCTCAGAGACCCAAGAAGGGAATAATATTAGCTAACAAAAATAAAAAAAGGAAGTGCATGCAAGCAACTTCCAAAAAATTTGTGAGTTGACAGAAACAGCCAGCTGCCTGGGCAGTCACCTGAGGTTTCTCCGCAGTGTTGGGGCATCATCTTCAGCCTATAGGCTTAGTGTATCTGACAGACTCATTTGTGATGTAGGATGTACACGAGGTCAACAGTTCAACCTCACATTGGGTGAGAGCAGTCCACGTACCAGAAACACCTGAATTCCACTAGTGTCCTGTCATGAATCAGGATTTTAAATTCTGGAAATTGTTGACAGTTTTTTAATTCAGCTGTTCATTCTTCTTGGCTGTGTATATATGGCTTCATCTCAGCATCCCTTTCTTCTCCACATCCCTCTATTAAATGCCAGTCTACTTTCGAGAGGCATGAGCTTTCAGCTGCTGTTCCATTGTACAACAGAAGCCATCGGCCCTCTGCCTGTTAAGCTGCCTTCGAAGAAAAGGGCACCGTACCTTTTCTGTATGCGAAGGCCACTTCAGGGATGGGGCCATATTGTCCTGGCCTCAGAAGATGCCTTTTGATAAAGCCATAGCCACACTTGTTTTGGCAAGAATCAGTAGTCCTTTGTTTCGTGTTCTGTCTGTCCATTTTGTCCTGTTGATACGAGGATACTTTGTTGTCCAGTGGCTAACTTTTGACACAATGAAAGTTGACTCCATATGCAGTTTCTTCAATGCCCATATTTTCTCTGAAGTAGATTGGTACTGCCAGGAGCCGACATGTCTCAAAAAAGAAAAATTTTCTAAGTTATTAAAACATTTTAAATGCCATATTCTGTAGATCTATGAAGGGTTTGAAGATGACCTGTCTAAAACATCTCTGCTCAATTTTTAAAAC
Source organism: Peromyscus leucopus (assembly GCF_004664715.2). Classification (NCBI taxonomy): domain Eukaryota; kingdom Metazoa; phylum Chordata; class Mammalia; order Rodentia; family Cricetidae; genus Peromyscus; species Peromyscus leucopus. The sequence continues at coordinate 18,303,643 of NC_051075.1, forward strand.
ATATCTAATATGACTACAAGTTCTATTGTAATGTCTAACTACTAACTTTCATTTCTTTATATCCTAATAGTTGGTAATAATAACATTCAAGGATCAGAAATTTGCATTACATTGTTAAATGAATGGTATGAATACAATTAGAAATATACATATAGCATTTTCTAACAATATCAATTTCAAATTTGTATACAATATAAAACAATCCAATCCAATGTAAAGTATTTAAAACTAGTAATTGTCTTTTTCTTTTCTTTCTTCCTTTTCCTCCCTTTTTTTTAAACAAGAACCTTAAATCTAATCTCCTTTGCTTAGCCTTTTTCCTAACCCTTGACAACAACTTGTAACCAACCCCCTAAATATTGAAAATTATCCAAGAACAAAAACCCATTAAAAGGACCAAAAAACCACCCACCCCACACCACCTCTTTGGGAATGTGGGCGTCATATTCTTAAAATTGCTTCCTGCTGGGTATGGGCGAAGTTTTCTTTATCCTGAAAGAAAAATTTTAGGTTAATTGTCAAATTCTAGGAGAGGTAACTATATCCTTCATTATACAGTCTGTGTATAATGCCAAAGTTCAGGGTTTATCTCAAGTCCTTATTCAAGTAGTCTTTGAGACTGGATCATCTCAGCTAGTCATCTCAAAATTGCTCTGAGCACCTTGTAGTTCAAAGCTGATCTGTGGATGATGTTTGTCGGCTTAATGATATTATTATTGTACATGTGGAATTGGTGTTGTTGTGGGGTCCCATCTTCTTCCTGGAGACATCAGGTGATGTTAGGCCTGGCCATGATTTCCTGCAGAAAACTGATAAGAGACTCGAACACAAAAACATATATATGCAGCTAGACTTTTTTCTAGAATTAGTTAGTACTCTATATGATCATTCATATCTTAACAAAGTTTAAAATGTATATATATCTATATATGTTAATCTTGTAAATTTTGATATAAAATTCATACTTTAAGAAAAGTTTAAAGAATCAGAATAGAATCAAAGAGTTGAGATTAGTAATAGAATAGTCCCTTAATTAATTTTGCTTTTGTCCTGTACCATAGCAGAAGATGGCTCTTTTATTCTGGCATGATACAGGGAGTTTTCATTTTCCTTTTAACAACATGCTTGAGTTTAAAGAAGGAGAGAGCATTCTCCAACTCCAAAGTCAACTTTAAATTTTAATTGAACTGGGACTATTAGAAGACCAATAGTGTTAAATCTTTAGAGAAAAGCAGAAACAAACATTTAGGAAGACATAAAAATTTTTTTAGATAATATATACCCATACACCATTTCACTCTGTTTCTTGGGATAGATGATTTGTCCCTTTTCTTCAGTTGTCTCATTTGTCCAGTGTTCTTCAGATTCCTTAACCTTCATTCTCCTAAAAGACAAAAACAAAAACCTTTCCCCAAGACTAATTTTGGGGATGTTTCCTTTTGGCAAGTTATTATCTGATTAAATGAAAAGGCATGTGTTATTGATACAAGTTAGTTTAAATTGGATGTTCATGCTGGTTGATGAACTATCATCTCCTCTAATTAAGAGGTCTCTCTTGTTCAAATCGAACCTTTATCAATTTTGATGGTACCCACAGCTTATCTTCTCCTGTAGAAACAAAAGCAAAACCTCATCCCCAATGTAATACATACCCTGGTTTCCATTCTGAGGTCAGCACATCCTTAAAGTATATAGGCTGATTTAATTCTGTAGTTTTTTCCATTATCCAATGTCTCTCTGCAGCTGTTGTTCCTTTCTCATTGGCATTCAGAAAATTCAAAGTTAGAAGAGCATTATGCAGTCTATTTCTGGGAGTTTTTTTTACCCATTTCTGTTTATTTAGCATATCCTTTAGAGTTCTGTTTGATCTTTCTATAGCTGCTTGACCTGTAGGATTATGTGGTATGCCTGTAATATGCTTTATATTGTAATAAGCAAAAAACTGTTTCATTGTAACAGAGACATATGATGGAGCATTGTCAGTTTTGATTTGTGCAGGTATACCCATGATGGCCATAACTTCTAGCAAATGAGTGATTACAGAATCAGCTTTTTCAGAGCTCAAAGCAGTTGCCCCTTGAAATCCTGAATAAGTATCGATAGTGTGGTGTACATATTTCAGTTTTCCAAATTCTGCAAAGTGAAACACGTCCATCTGCCAGATTTCATTTCTCTGAGTACCCTTTGGGTTACATCCTGCTGGTAATGGCGTTTGATTGTAGAAGGAACAAGTAGGACATTTCTTTACTATTTCTTTGGCTTGTTGCCAGGTTATGGAAAAATCCTTTTTTAAACCTTTACTATTGACATGATGTTTTTTATGAAATTCTGAGGCCTCCAGCACATTTCCTATCAATAATTTATCAGTCTCATCATTGCCTTGTGCTAGAGGGCCTGGCAGACAAGTATGGGATCGATTGTGAGTTATACATTAAGCATGATTCCTTTTCCTGATTGTATCTTGTAATTGAATAAATAGTGAAGTTAATTCTGAAGCATCAGGGATAAATTCTGCAGTCTCAATATGTAACACTACTCTTTCAGCATACTGAGCGTCAGTTACTATGTTGAGAGGTTCTGAGAAATCCATTAATACCAACAGAATAGCATACAGTTCTGATTTTTGAACTGAATTATACAGACTTTGAACCACTTTACTTAAATTTTCTGATTTGTAACCTGCCTTTCCTTCTTTGTTGGCATCTGTATAAAATGTACGAACTCCAGATATGTGTTTTTGCCATACAATTTGAGGCAAGATCCAATCAGCTCTCTTTATAAGGTAAATTCTATTGCTTTGGGGATATTTGCTGTTAATTTCTCCCAAAAAATTACTGCAAGCTCTTTGCCAAGGTTCACTTTCTGTCCATAATTTTTCAATGTCCTCCTTAGTTAATGGTACGACAATTTCTGCTGGGTCTATGCCTGCTAATTGGCGAAGTCTCAATTTTCCTTTGTAAATCAAGTCAGAGATTTTTTCCACATAAGTTTTTAATTTTTTATTTGGTTTATTTGGTAAAAATATCCATTCCAATATAATATCTTCCCTCTGCATTAATATTCCAGTAGGAGAACGCCTAGAAGGTAAAATAACCAAAATGCAATCCAGCTTTGGATCAATACGATCCACGTGTCCTTCATGCACTTTCTTTTCTACCAAGGCCAATTCTTTCTCAGCTTCAGGTGATAATTCTCTTGGACTATTTAAGTCCTTGTCACCTTCTAAGGTTTTGAACAAATTAGTCAGTTCATCATTTTTTACCCCAACAATAGTTCATAGATGAGAAATGTCTCCAAATAATCTTTGAAAGTCATTAAGAGTCTGTAGTCTATCTCTCCTAATTTGCACCTTTTGGGGTCTAATTTTTTGTAGCTCTATTTTATATCCTAAATAATTAATAGAATCTCCTCTTTGTATTTTTTCAGGAGCAATTTGTAATCCCCAGCAAGGCAAAATTTTCTTTACTTCTTCAAACATTCTTTCTAGAGTATCTGCATTTGAGTCAGCTAGTAAAATATCATCCATATAATGATAAATTATAGATTTAGGAAATTTTTTACGTATCACTTCCAATGGCTGTTGTACAAAGTATTGACACAGAGTTGGGCTATTCAACATTCCCTGTGGGAGGACCCTCCATTGAAATCTTTTAACCGGTTGAGAATTAGTATAAGTAGGTACTGTAAAAGCAAATCTTTCTCTGTCTTTTTCTTGTAAGGGTATTGAAAAGAAACAGTCTTTTAAATCAATAACTATGAGAGGCCATCCTTTTGGTAACAGAGTAGGCAAAGGCATCCCAGATTGTAGAGAGCCCATTGGCTGAATTACTTTGTTAATTGCTCTAAGGTCTGTTACCATTCTCCATTTACCAGATTTCTTTTTAATAACAAATACAGGAGAATTCCAAGGGCTGGTTGATTCTTCAATATGCTGAACATTTAACTGTTCTTCTACCAGCTCTTCTAAAGCCTGGAGTTTCTCTGTTGTTAAAGGCCATTGTTGGACCCATACAGGCTTGTCTGTTAACCATTTTAAAGGTAGAGCTGTTGGTGTCTTTGGAAGATCATCAGTTATTGTGCCCTGTTCTTGTATAATATGGATGGCTGGTGACCACTCATTAGAACAATATCTTCTAATATTTCTCTCAGTAACATGTGCTAGTTTATGATTTGTTTCTGAGATTGGAGGGATGTTAATCTGAGTATTCCATTGTTGCAACAAGTCTCGACCCCACAGGTTCATAGTTATGTTAGCCACATATGGTTTTAATTTTCCTCTCTGTCCTTCTGGACCTATACATTCGAGCCATCTTGCACTCTGTTTCACCTGAGATAATGTACCAATTCCTAACAGTTGAACGTTTACCTCCTGAAGAGGCCAAGTTGGATGCCAAAATTCTGGTGCAATTATGGTAACGTCCGCACCTGTGTCTACCAGACCAGACAACAAAACACCATTTATTTTTATCGTTAATTTTGGTCTTTGTTCATTAATAGAAGTTTGCCAAAAAAAATTTCTTTATGTTTTCTCCTGAATTTTCTATTCTCTCTGTTTCATCATCCTGACCAGCATGATTTATTCCAATAGGCATTTAGTTATTTAATCGCTCAGAGCAGGGATTTCCTCTATGGTGGCAGGAAAGGTTTGAACTGGATTTGCAATGGGGGCCTGTGCGAGGCCCCTCTGGGAGTTTCCCGAAGACTGAGGCAAAGGATTACCCTGTCTGTCCTTTGTTGATCTACATTCGTTGGTCCAGTGTTTTCCCTTACCACACCTTCTGCATACTCCAGAAGGAAGGGGCATTCTGTTGCCATTGTTCCTTGAATAAACATTGTTTCTCGGAATGACCTGTCTACAGTCCCTTTTCAAATGTCCTTGCTCTCCACATCCAAAACATCTAACACTCCTCAAACCTTTTGAAATTACTTCTCCTACCCACGTATCATCATGCTCATCAGCCTCAACATTAATTGTTTCTCTAATCCAATCTTCCATAGGTGCAGATCTTGCCCTTAATGGCCTGATTATTCTTTTGCATGCTGCATTTTCATTCTCAAAGGCCAAAGATTCAATTATTGCCTTACCAGCTTCTGAATCCGAGACCATTCTCTTTACTGCTGAAGCCAGTCTTTGTAAAAAAAATCTGTAAAAGACTCTTTTGGGCCTTGCATCACCTTTGTAAATGACTCAGATTTTTTTCCTGGTTCCTCAACTCTGTCCCATGCATTCAAGGCTGCCGTTCAACATAAAATTAGGGTTTGGACATCATATAAACATTGTGTTTGTACTGAAGCATATTGGCCTTCTTCAATAAGCAAACTTGTATTCCTTTATCCCTCCATTGTTTTTCTATGTTTTTAGCCTCCTCCTTAAACCAGGTCAGAAATTGAAGTCTCTGGCTGGGTTCCAGAACACCTTGTGCAAGGTCCCGCCAGTCCTGTGGTACAATCCTATTATATGTTGACCAAGAGTTTAACATTTGCTTTACATATGGGGAATGCATGCCATAAGATACTATTGCCTCCTTAAACCTTTTTAAATCCAACATTTCAATTGGAGCCCAAATATTTTGTGTAGCCATTTGATCAGGCATCTGCTGTACGGTTACAGGATAAATTAAGGGTGACTGTGTGAAAACAGGCTTTCTTTCTGTAACCTTATGATCCAGACTTGAAACAACTTCACTGTTAATTTCTTCTGTCTGAATTTTTACAGGTTTAACAAGTTCTTCTAAAGCTGTTATCCTGGCACTTAAATTGACTATCTTTTTAAATATTAAAATGAGGATTAGCATAGTGATGAGCTGCATAATTCCACCAATACTAATATTATATAGTTGTTCCATTGTCAGACTGCCTAAAATTTCGAACAAAAACCAATTTTCTTCCAATGTACACATAAAACCCATTTTTTTTAATGTGGAAAAAAATTCTCTTTTAGATAGTTTCCTTTAAAATATCTGATATGTTATGACTTACCAAATCTGTGTAGAACAGTAGAAATCCGAGGGAATTTTCAAAACAGCCACCTAGTGTCCCAGGTGTAAATCCAGAGAGAGAGAGAGAGAGAGAGAGAGAGAGAGAGAGAGAGAGAGAGAGAGGAGAGAGAGGAGAGAGAGGAAAGAGAGAGAGAGAGAGAGAGAGAGAGAGAGAGAGAGAGAGAGAGAGAGAGAGAACACACAAGAAAGCATAGCCGGCTAAAGCTTAAATCACGTGTTCCCTCTTGTGCCGAGTCAAGGCTTGGGTCTGGCTTCCTTAATCTCTGACCACGTGCGTTGGCTTTACAGGCAGTGCCCTGTTTGGCAGGGCAGGTCTGAGTTGTTTGTAACACCTGTAACACCGGCTTTAAGCAAGCAGGATTTAAGCAAGCAGCTCACCGATAGTCCAGCCTGAGGTCAAGCAGACCTAGACCCAGGCTAAGAAGCCACCGCTCGGACTAAGAAGCCGACCGCCGCCTGCCGCCGCTGGCCGACTGCCGCCCTTGCGAGAAAGCAGACCTGCCGCCAAGCCAAGCAGTTTTTAATGGATTCTTGTCACGTTGGGCGCCAGATGTAGATGTAACCAACCGTCTTATTAAATAAGAAACACAGAAACAATGTAAAAGAGAAAGCTGAGAGTTCAGAGCTCAGAGCTAAAATCTCACCCTTCCTCCTCCTGTCTCAGCTTCCTGAAAGAGAGAGCTATTTCCTGTGTGTAAATCGATTTTCCAGTCATTCTGCCTTCTCATTGGTTGTAAACCCAAACACGTGACTGCCTTGTCACTGTCTGAATGTACAGCCCCCTAGGTCTTAAAGGCATATGTCTCCAGTGCTGGCTGTATCCCTGAACACACAGAGATCTATGGGATTAAAGGCGTGTGCCACCACCGCCACACTCTTGCTATGGCTCTAATAGCTGTAACCCCCGGACAACTTTATTTATTAACATACAATCAAAATCACATTTCAGTACAATTAGAATACCACCACACGTCTGCCTCTATCAGTGTGTGTGAATCAGTATGCGATTTAAGCTGTAGTTGTATTAGATCCTATTTAGCAGCAAAAACTCTATTTTGTCCCAGTCTGCCATTCTGCCCTGAGCTGCTACCCACAATTCCCTGAGGCTAGCCTGAAGTTCCTCAAACCCCTCATACAGGTATAAAGCACAATTGTTTCACTTCCTTCTGATTAGTTGGCCCAGAGTCAGTCCGAACTACCAAACTACAGAACTCCTTGACAGGCTGAAAGGGTGTCACCATGGAGAGTGCCCAGCTGCTTCTCCCCATATTACATTTTGATTGGATGGGACTCAGGAGCCGTCTCTTAATGGTTTTCCCCACTAAAACTGGCTGCTGCCCCTGCCTAAGGGATGTGGTTTGGAGTCCGAACTCCACTGCCTTCCTGAAATCAGTTTTTCTAAATAAATTTATAATTTGCTCAAAACCTTGTCTTTTGTGGTGGGTTATTCCCGGATTCTCAGACCCTAAAATTTGGGGGCTCATCTGGGATCTGGAAGTCCACAGGTTAGATTCTCTGGCCAGTCTGTCTGCTCCTGGCCTTAGGGACCATCTCCAGAGGTAAGCACTAGAGATTTTGTGGTTGTGGAGCCTTTTTTTCTGGGACCCAAAAGAGGAGAAACTGGATGCAGCGTTGCTCCTGGGGTCAAAGGGAGACAAGAGACCCCTTGGCCCCTCTCTAGGAGACTCAGTCAAATAGGCAACTAGGTCAGCTTTCCAGTGTCTGGGTCGGGACTTCAGGGTCCCCAGGGTAGAGAGTGCCTGAGGCATCTGGCCTCCAGGCCTCCCTGTACCAGGAGCATCTGGAGCATCTGTGTTCGGGAGATCAACCAGGGAAGCGGCTGGTGCACTTGGTTCTGAACAGGACCATGTTTAACTGTTACCCTTTCCTCTTGCTTGTCTCTTTTTGTGGTGCACTGCCAGTTTCTCCATATATATCAAGTCAGATTTCCGATTTCACTTTGGGTTCTCGCTTTTATTCTCCTCTCTTATTTCAGGATCATAGGACTACTGGATCTTTGGGCCCTAAATCTCCCCTCCCTAGACCTTGTTTTATAGCACTTTAAAGACTTCAAGAAAAAGGACCAGGAATCAATCGGGAGATTCCACCTTCCCTGGAAAGCTCTCCACTCTACGTCAGCTCCAGTGGGCAACGTTCAGAATTGACTGGCCTCCTGGCGGTATTTTCAGACTCACTGTTTCTCTTACTATTCAGGCTAAATAGTCTTTGGCCACCTGCACCACCCTGACCAAATGCCGTATATTGTGTCCTGGGTCCTCCTTTTGGGAAACCCTTCCCCGAAATGGCTCCAGTACCACTGATAGGGCCAATCAATAGGGAAAACCTGTTCACTCCCTCTGAGGAGAAGCACCCGCCCCCCCCTTTATACTCTGCCAAGGGAAAGGCAAACCCTGGGCTCCCTCCCCGACCAGGGCTGCCGGGCTACCCTTCCTACTTCATTTTCCATTTACCCAAAAGCTGTTGAGGACAAGCCGGCACCTGCCTCCAACTCCAGTTCGCTCTCTTCTCCCCCTACACCCACTACAATACCACAGAATGTGGTTGGTAGAACTGCCCCCACCTGCCTCCTTGAAATTACAGTTGGAAGAAGCAAGAAAAGTTTTGTCTGTTTTGGAATGCATGGAGGTGACCACTGAACGTTTGTTTCTGACTGGTCTTGAATGTATGAGTTTGCTACTGTGTTCCGTGTGTCTTGGCTGCTGCTCAGCTGTTTCTGTTGCAGCCAGATTCCCAGGGGCTCAGAATTTATCTCCAGTGCTCTGGTCATTGGATTCGATGTACTAGGGATTCAAATGTCAATTGAATATGGATAATAAAATTGTTGTATGCTGTTCTGCTTCACTGAAGAGCTGGCTCTGGAATTGTGTTTTGTCTCATGATTGTTCAGACCCAAACTTACTGTTTTAAAGTCTCTAAAGTCAAAAATTAGTGGGCAGGAAGAACAAGAGTTCAGATTTACCGGGTATGGTTAAAAAAAATCTATAATATTTACAACAAAAAATGTTAACTCAAAATTTTAACAGGGTCAATAATCAAAAGGTTTAATAAGCAATCTTAAAACAAAGACCTAATCCATCAATATTGATAGTTCTAGGCAAATGTACTACCCTTGTTTTTTTTCTTTTTATTTAACCCTTTAGTTCTGCTTCTGATTAACTTTTTGTTAACTGAAATATGTCAACCCAAAACATGGTTTTTAGGCTTAAAGGCCCACCCCAAGAAAGGCTTAAGACTTCATTAGAATCTCAAACACCTAGTGCAGGCACTGGCCAACTAAAATCAGGGCCCCAACTATTAGCAACAGAAACTGGAATATTTCTATCTTATGATGCATTGTAAGATGGTGACCTTAAACAGTCTGGCAAGAGAACATGAAGGAGTTTTTCAACATATGGACCATGCATTACATTTCAGGGTCAAAGACCTTTTTACAGGAATAGCCTAGGGTTGCCTGCATGGCAGATTTTGGATCACGATTCACAACAATGAACCACAAAAAAAATTGAAAACCATTGGCTTAAAGATTTATGTCTAACCCTCTTGTTTTTGCTAGCATTGTTAGGCAGTTACTATTTTGATAAACTGAGTAATATAGAGGACTGTTGTGTTCTAAAATGATATACTTTATAAGGATCAGGAAAGTTCCCAGTCTCTTTAGGGACTATGCTTATGAGTTAAAAATCTTATCTTGTTACTAATAGTCACCTCATAAAGGATCAAATTCTTTGGTATGTTCAGATTAGCTTCTCATATATATTTTTAAAGTTAGGCCTTGAGGTGATCAGAACTATGCTTAATAGATAATGGTGAAGCATGACCCTATTTAGTCTTAATCAATAAAAACCTGGAGTCAGATATTATGGTGAAAGATGAAAGAGCAGAGAAGCAGAGCATCCAGCCACCAGAGACTTCTTACCTCTATAAAATCTCAGACCAAATGGCAGACGTCCTGTCTCTGTGAATCCTCAGACTGAAAGAGCTGAGAGTCTGTCTCCACTCATCTTATATTCCTGTCTCCAACTCCCACGTGCTTGGATTAAAGGTATGTGCCACCACCACCTGACCTCTATGGTTAAATAGTGGCTTGGTCTATTCTCTGATCTTCAGGCAAGCTTTATTTGTCAGAACACAAACTATCATACAACATTTCCTCCTTTTGTCTAAAATAAAAAGTGAGGGTTTTAACTAACATAGAAAAACTATATACAATAAGTACAATAATTACTTGCAAATATATACAGGCAATAATTATATTAACAATATCTAGTCCATTAGCATTTGACAATTTCAGAGAAAAAACTCCACTATATATCCTATCTTGGTGAGTCCAAAGTGTTGTACCTAATTCATTTTCTATCCTAACTTGCATTACCAATCCAAGACTACCTTTTGATGTCTCTCAACCTTATACATTTTACATCTCTTTCATGGGTGTCTTTTCTGAATTTGTTAAAAAGGAAAACTATAACTATCTAGTCTTCAACTCCATCAGTGACCTGAGAAGGATATATTACCTGAGTAAATAGGAAGTGCAGAGCAAACAATGTCCAAAAATAAGAAATGACTGAAGCAGCTGGCTTCCAGGAGAGTGATCCAAGGTTCTGCTGTAATGTTGGGGCATCCATCTTTAGTCTGCAGGCCTAGAACATCTGACAGACTTTTCTGTGAAGCAGGATTTTTGAAGGACAGTCCTTCATTGTCTTGGCAAAGTTCTGCAGTCACTTTCTTTTCTGTCTTGCTTGTCCTATTTGTTCAGCATACTTTCAACAGTCAAGGCAAGGGGCCACAAAAAAAGATTTTCTACAGTAAATCATGACCATGCCTAACAGTGACTTTGAAGTCTCCAAAAAGATGATGCAATAGCAAAATGATGAATCCACATGGACCATGATAATGCCCCCAAGCTGAAAAACACCACCCAAAGATCGACTTTGGACTACAAACTGCTCAGGACAATATCGAGATGGCCAGCTAAGATGATACAGCCTCACAGACTACTCCAGTCAGAACTTGACCATGATCCTAAATTTTCTTTATGTCCCCATAAGACTACAAGCACCACCAATCAGCAGAACGTAGTCTAGAAAACTACTCCCACATTTCCAAAAAATGGGTTATGATATTTGTCTTTGTTTAGGGGTTGGTTAAAATTGTTATTCATGATAGTCATTCTCTTTCTAAAAATAAGAAAGAGGGATATGATATAGAAATGTATTAAATAGAAATGATATGATAAAAGGGTAGATTATTGAATCTACTCCGAAAAAAATAAAAATAATAGGATAAAAGGGTAAACTGTTCAATCTACTCTGAAAAGAAAAAAGGGAGAATATGGATATGATAAGATAAAAAGGTAGATTATTGAATGTACTTTTAGAAAGCAACTACTAGTTTTAAATATTTTATATTGGATTGGATTTTTGTATATTGATACAAATTTGCAATTAATTTTGTTAGAATATACTGTACCTACACTTCTAATCTTGTTCAAGGAATTGTACCTATACAGTTCATTTAACAGTGTAATGCAAATTGCTAGTCCTTGAAAGTTATTATTACCAACTAATTGGGATATAAAGAAATGAAATTTAGTAGTTGGCTATTACAATCAAACTTGTACTTATATTAGGTATGTCTTCAAGGTCAAACAAATATATTTTAGGTAGGTCATCTTCAAACACTTCTTAGATCTACAGAATATAGCATTAAAATGTTTTAATAGCATAGGTTCCTTTTTTATGACCATGAGACATGTCTGCTCCTGGCAACACCAATCTGCTTCACAGAAGATGATGGGCATTGAAGAAACTCCTTATGGAGTTTACTTTCTTATTGCAAAAGTTAGACAGTAAGAAGGAAAGTGCCCTTGCCTCGACTGCTGTCAGTATGCTGTCCAAATGGACAAGCAGGACACAAAAGAAAGGACTGCTGAACCTTGCCAAGACAAAGTAGGACAGCCCTTCAGAAAATCCTGATTTACAGATGAGTCTGTCAGATATGCTAGGCCTGTATGTCAAATGGATGTCCCGATGTTGCAGATGAACCTTGGGTGGCTGTCCAGGAAGCCAGTTGTTTCTGTCATTTCTCACAATTTTTGGAAGTCACTTGATTGTACTTCCTGTTTACTCAGTTAATATTATTTTTTTCTTGGGTCTCTAAGGGAGTTGAAGATTAGATAGTTATAGTTATATGTAAATGAATTTCTAAACAGTCTTATAAAATAAGAAACACAGAGCCAAATACTGGGGTGAAGGCCTTAGAGATCAGAGAAATAGGAACACCCACCAGCTAACCTTAGCTTACCACACGGCCATAGCTTCCCAAGAGAACAAGCTTCTTCCTGTCTACCCTGTGCCTTTATTGTCTTGCAGTTCTGTCTTCTCAGTAACTATTAGCCCAGCCACCTCACTTCCTCGTCACCGCTTGTCTGTACAGACCTCTATGGTTGGTACTGGGATTAAAGGCTTGTGTCACCAGGCTTGGCTGTGTCCTTGAACACACAGAGACCCTGCCTGCCATGTGACTAGATTAAGGGCATGTGCTACCACTGCCTGACTTTTGTTTATGGCTGGCTATCTATGTCCTCTGATGTCCAGGTAAACTTTATTTATTAACATACAAATAACATGTCACCACATTTCAGCACAAATAAAATATCACCACAAGTATAGTTTTCCTTGTTAACAAATTCAGAAAAGAAACTCACTAAAGAGGTGTAAAATATATAAGTTTGAAAGACATCAAAAGATAGTTTTGGTTTGGTAATACAAGTTAGGATAGAGCGTGAATTAGGTACAACATTTTGGACTCACCAAAATAGGATAGATAACAGAGTATTTTCTCTGAATTTGTCAAATGTTTATAGACTGGAATGTGGTGATATATTGTGTGCACTAATAAAATTTGCCTGAAGACCAGAGAACAGAACAAGCCGCTAGATTAAAAATAGATGTGAGGCAGTGGTGGTACACACCTTTAATCCTAGCACTCAGGAGGCTGAGATCCATCTGGATCTCTGTGGACCTCTGTGAGTTCAAAGCCACCCTAAACTACATGAGATTGACTCAGCCTAGGAGAGAAACAGCCAGGCAGTAGTGGCACACACCTTTAATCCCAGTACTTGGGAATCACACACACACCTTTAATCCCAGCACTAGGAAGGAAATAATACGGCTGAGCAGCGAAAGGTATATAAGGCAGGAGGAGACAAGAACTAAAGCCATTTTGGCTAAAGGTGTCCCAGCTGAGGACTTTCCGGTTGAGGACTTAGAAGCATTCAGTCAGAGGATTCATGGAGTTGGAGAGGTGAGAAGAGGCTGTGGCTTGTTCCTTTGTCTCTCTGTTCTTTCAATATTTACCCCAATATCTGGCTCTGGGTTTTTATTCAAATCAATTAGGATTCATGCAACATAAAGGTCTTGGGGAGATTAGGGATATAAGGAACAAACCTAAACAGAATAAAAGCAATATACATGAAGCTCATAGCCAACATCAAATTAAATGGAGATAAACTCAAAGCAATTCCACTAAAATCAGGAATAAGACAAGGCTGTCCATTCTCCCTGTATTTATTCAATATAGAACTTGAAGTTCTAGGTAGAATAATAAGACAACAAAAGGAGATCAAAGGGATAGAAATTGGAAAGGGAGAAGTCAAACTTTCACTATTTGCAGATGATATGATATTATACATAAGTGACCCCAAAAATTCTACCAGGAAACTTCTACAGCTGATAAACACCTTCATTAATTTGTCAGGATACAAGATTAACTCAAAAAATCAGTAGCCCCCATATATATATATATATATATATATATATATATATATATTATATATATATATGATAAATGGGCTGAGAAAAAAATCAGAGAAACATCACCCTTTACAATAGCCACAAATAATATAAAATACCTTGGGGTAACTCTAACTAAAAAGTGAAGGACTTGTATGATAAGAACTTTAAATCTCTGAAGAAAGAAATTGAAGAAGATATCAGAAAATGGAAAGATCTCCCATGCTCATGGATAGGTAGGATTAATATAGTAAAAATGGCAATGTTATCAAAAACAATCTACTGATTCAATGCAATTCTCATTAAAATTCCTACACAATTCTTCACAGATCTTGAAAGAACAACACTCAACTTCATATGGAAAAAAAACAGGATAGCTCAAACAATACTGTACAATAAATGAACTTTCTGAGGTACCTCCATCCCTGACATCAAGCTCTACTACACAGACATAGTAATGAAAACAGCTTTGTATTGGCATAGAAACAGACATGTGGACCAATGTAATAGAATGGAAGACCCTGACATAAATCCACACACTTATGAATACCTGATTCTTGACAAAATTGTACAATGGTTAAAAGAAAGCATCTTCAACAAATGGTGCTGGAGTAACTGGATGTCAGTATGTAGAAAAATGCAAATAGTTCCATATATATCACCATGCACAAAATTCAAATCCAAGTGGATCAAAGACCTCAATATAAACCCAGTTACTCTGGACCTGATAGAAGAGAGAGTGGGAAGTAGCACTGAATGCACTGGCACAGGAAATAACTTCCTGAATCTAACACCAGTAGCCCAGACACTGAGACTGACAATTAATAAATGGGACTTCATGAAACTGAAAAGCTTCTCTAAGGCAAAGGACACTTATTAATAAGACATAGCAGCAGCCTACAGAATGTGAAAAAATCTTCACCAACCCCACATCCAACAGAAAGCTGATCTACAAAACATAAAGAATTCAAGAAACTATCAAAATATCAAGTAATTCAATTAATAATGGGGTACAGATCTAAACAGCAAATTCTCAACAAAAAAATCTTAAATGGCAGAGAAACAAAGAATTGTTCAATATTCTTTGCTATTAGGGAAAGGCAAATCAAAATGACTCTGAGATACCATCTTAAACCTATCAGAATGGCTAAGATCAAAAGCACTGTGGACAGCTTATGTTGGAGAGGATGTGGAGTAAGTAAGGAGAAAATTCCTCCACTGATGGTGGGAGTGCAAACTTATACAGTCACTTTAAAAATCAGTATGACAGTTTCTCAGAAAATTGGAAATCAATCTATCTCAAGACCCAGCAATGCCACTCTTGGTCATATACCCAAAGGATGCTCAATCATATCACAGGGACACTTACTCAACTATGTTCATAACAGTATTATTCACAACAGCCAGAACTGGGAAACAACCTAAATGCCCTTCAACCAAAGAATGGATAGAAATAATATGGTACATTTACACAACTGTGTATTACTCAGCAGTAAAAAACAATGACATCATAAAATTTACAGGCAAATGGATGGAACTATAAAAAAAAATCATCCTGAATGAGGTAACACAAACCCAGAAAGACAAACATGGTATTACTCACTCATAAGTGGATAGTAAATGTAAGACAAAGGATAACCAGGTTACAATCCACAGTCCCAGAGAAGCTAGGTACAAAGAGGACCCTAAGGGGGATGCATGGATTTCCCTGGGAAGGGGAAATAGATGAGATCTCCTGAGTAAACTGGGGGTAGAGGGATAGGAGAGAAAGGAATGGGGAAATGGGAACATAAGCAATAGGGTTGGTTGAGTTGTGACCTGGATGGTGGGGGAGAGTAATAAAAGAGATATAATGATAGAGGGTGTCATTTGGGGGTTAGGGAGGTGCCAGGGAAACTTCCAGGAATCCACAAGGATGACCCCCAGCTAAGAATTGTAGCAATTGTGGAGAGGGTGCCTGAACTGGCCATCTCCTGTAATCAGATTGGTGACTACCCTAATTGTCAACAGAAATCCTTCATCCAGTAACTGTTGGAAGCAAATGCAGAGATCCACAGCCAAGCCCTGGGCTGAGCTCCAGGAGTCCAGTTGACAAGAAGGAAGAGGGGTTGTATGAGAGGGGGTTGGAGGGTTGTCAAGATCATGATGGGGAAACCCACAGAGACAGCTGATCCAAGTTCATGGGAGCTCACAGAATCTAGACCAACAGCTAGGGAGTCTGAATGGGACCAACCTAAGCCTTCTGCATGTGTGTGACAGTTGTGTAGCTTGGTCTCTTTGGGGGGCCCCTAGAAGTATGATCAGGACCTGTCCCTGACACATAAGCTGGCTTTTTGGAACCTGTTCCCCATACAGGGATGCCTCACCCAGCCTTGATGCAGGATGAAGAGTTTGGTCCTGCCTCAACATGATATGACATGCTTTGGTGACTCCCATGGAAGGCCTTACCCTTCTGAATGGACTGAATGGAGAAAGTATAGATGGCGGGGGGGGGGGAATAGATGAAAGGAGGGTGGAAGGAATGAGAAGAGAGGAGTGAGGGGAAACTGTTGTTGGTATGTAAAATAAATGAGAAAAATTAATAAAACATAAAAATGTTTAATTTTAAAAAAGCTTCTCATGATAGAGAGACATGCTGGCTCCTGGAAGCACCCCTATCTCCTCCAAAGATGATGAGCACATAAGAACCTCTACCTGGAGCTTGCTTTAAATATGGCAAGGCTGGCCACTGTATGGGGAAAAAACTGCCCTTCACCTCAACTGCTGCCAGCACCCTGTCCAGACTGTGGACAAGCAGGACACTGAAGAAATCGATTGCCCCACTTTGCCTAGACAAGGTATGCTAGTCCCCACCCCCCAAGTTCCTGTTCCTCAGGAAAGTCTATTGGATCTTCTGCACCTCACAACCAAAGATTAATGCTGCCCTGGGACCTCTGCCCAAAGACCAGGGAGGAACCTGGGGTAGCTATCCAGGTAACCAGTAGGTCTCTGCTCCAGCAAGACACTTGCTTGCCTACTGCCATGCTCTCCATCATGAAGGTCATGGACCCTCAGAACCATAAACTCCCAAATTAAATGTTTATTCTATAAGTTGCCTTGGTCATGGTTGTTATTTATTTACTGGGCACAAGAAAACATGAGGTACAGCAGAACCCACTATAAGAGTTTTTATTAGGGAAGGGAAAGGGTGGAGGTGGCTAGGCCTACCAAAAAAATAGAAAAGAAGGATGTCAGGGGAGGAGAGAGAGAGAGAGAGAGAGAGAGAGAGAGAGAGAGAGAGAGAGAGAGAGAGAGAGAGAGATGCACTACTTCTGGTGAGAGGGAGAGAGAGTGGGGGGAGGGGAGAGCCCACTTTTATAAGTTACCTCTCGAATGTGTATATGCTCTCATGTGGCTACACCACACATGCACATAGATTACATGATCACACTGCACACAGATTACATGACCACGATGTGCATGGATTATGTAGGGACGTAAGGCCCTGAAGTGACTAAGCATTTTGCCTGACTGCTGATAGCCCATGCACGGTCATTTGACTGCAGAAGTGGTTACAAATAATAACAATGGTGCTCTGACACAGCAGTGGAAAAGTAATTAAAACAAGAGATGTCGGTAGAATATTTTCAGTGAGCAGCTGAATTGTTACATCTGAATTCAAAAATGAGGTGAACTGAAGATAAAGATTTGGAAGTCTTATAAACAAATGATGCTAACAGAAATGAAAAGAGTAGTGAATATCATTCAGATGGGCTGTTGAGGTGAGCAAAATAGAGTGATGTAATACTGCGTTCTCAGAAAAGAATTCTCTATAGTGATGGCTTAAAGCTCATTTCATATTGAATTGAATCATAATATATGTCTTTGCTTGACTTGGTATTCTCAGTTCTTGCAAATTGCAGATATAAACAAACATATCTATTCACACCTGTACCAATTTCATAACTGCTCTCATGGTATATGAAACATTCCCAAAGTGCCAGACACTGTGCTAAGAACTTTATAAACATTTACTCACTTAATCAATTGGTTTTTCAAACATGTTCTTCCTAGGCAGTCAAGGCTAGCCTCAAACTTATTATGTAACCCAAGCTTACCTTAAAATTATGATCCTCTTGTTTCAATCAAGTTCTAGGATGGCATGGTAAACCACCATGCATGGCTTTCAATCTTCATGACAGCATAATATTTATTATCCTGCCAAGTAATAAACTACCCCAAAATTTTGTTCCCTAACAGAAAAATCATTTGTTATATCTCATTATTAATGAAGTTGAATTTAAAAAATCAGGTGAGGTCATATGGATTGTACTAATGCTATACATGAATGAAATCCAGTGGGCTCCCTAGAGCATGTTCAGGTAGTAGATGACCTATGAAAGTTCCAAGAGGTTGAACCCACGTGTCAGCTGCCTCGGATGAAATATTGGATGAAAGAGCTCAATTGATGCTGAGTTAAGCAGAGTAGCAGTTGTTTGATTCCAATAAAGAATCTCATTCTTCCTTGTCAAACTTGTTAGAAAGTCCCTAAGCAGTCCAAGAGAGTTTTTAAGAAAAACATTTAGAATAGGATAAACAAAACGTGCAGAACTCCAGGTAATACAGCCTCAAAAGACCCAGATACAGAAAAGACCCATTTCTGTTGTAATTTATTGGTTAAGTATAGCAAAGACCAACACATATCCAAAAGGATGAAAAGTAGACTACAATAGAGTATAATTATCTTTAATCCACAGGCCTCGATAAGATAAATGTGATTAGCACCATTAGCATTACTATCTATAGATAATAAAATAAAATCCTTCATGCTTAAAAAAATTGACAAGACTCCACTGCTAGAAGGTAACTGAGCCAGTATTTAAACACAACAGTTCTAACTAGAATGCCTTAACTTTTAATTACTATTTTTGACATTTTTTGATTATATATCATGTGTGGGAAGCTCTATGTTAATCAACAGCTCTAATATAATTACTAATATTATAAGACTATAAGTTTTTATTATTTAAAATTTTTTAAATATTGTTTGCAAGGAAGACAAATATGACATGTTCTGACATGTTCTCTGCTATGTGTGGATGTTTAAGGAAAACTCAAAGGGAATATGTAATGTGATTACCAGAAGACAGTAAGCACAAGGAAGAAAGGACAGAGGGAAGCTGGACCAATTAAGAAATGGCTATGGGTTAGAGGCATTAAGTCCTAGTGTTCATCAACACAAAAAAGTGACTATAATTCAGAATAAGTTATTGTGCCTATTACATGTAAACACAGAACAGTAAACAGGTAGAAAACTTCACTGCCCATTTTGGGTGTGTGTGGGGGCATCGTTTCGAGACAGGGTTTCTCTTTGTAGCTTTGCGCCTTTCCTGGAACTCACTCTGTAGCCCAGGCTGGCTTCAAACTCACAGAGATCCACCTGGCTCTGCCTCCTGAGTGCTAGGAACTGCCCATTTTTTATCAGTTCACTGTATTTATGTATCGTAGTTCTACACTGTGCTCCATAGATATGTATAATTATTATGTTAATCACATTCTTTTGATTTAATGGAGTTGGCCTTACATCCAATCAGAGTGGTTGATTACTACAGTAAAGTTTGCACCATCAGGTCATGCATTCAGGTCACCACATATCTCCAGGTTGGTAGTTAGGTTGATGGCTACCTTTGCCCTCAAGTAGTATGCAGAGTACCTTTCAGTACCATGATCACCAGTAGGTAGGAGTGAGTCTTAGTGAGGCACTCTACTTCTCTGTGTTCAGTGAGGTATGTAAGTGTTGTCTTCAGCGATAAAGCCTGACAATTAGTTTGTGAAGAGCAACCAATAGTCGTGGCAATAGCTTGAGATGTCTTGGGGTTTTCATGGAGAATCTTTGAACAATGACTCAATTAGAGTTAACCCATTCCTGACACTGGAGGAATTTTGCTTGGTAATGTAAAATGTAGTAGGAACATGGCCTCCCCCATTATTTGGAGATTTCATTTATATTTTTTATATATGTATATTTTAGGAATCTTCTACAGTAGGTTTCTACATGGTCCTCAGATAACCCTTCGTGTTATTTGTTCTCCTATATTCCCTCCTTACCCCTCTCTTCCAGTTCTCACCACATTTAATACCCCAACTCTAGTCTCTCCATAACTATATAGCCTGATTTTAATTTTTTAAGTATATCTTCCTTGCATGATATTACAGTACCATTACAGTCTGAACTGCAGGAGAGACAAAGTCTACAAACCTTAATTGAGTGTATACAGGAGACATTTTATTATTGATACCCAGATTATGTCTTATATGTGTCCTGTTATTCCTGAAATTCCTTATACTTCCTCCTCTAAACTCATATTAGCTATCAGTGAAATAGTTTGACTTCTTGACTCTTCCTATGTTCAAAAAGAAATGAAAATATATATTAAAAAGTCACAGCCAATATAAAGCATAAGAATATAGAGAAGAGATTATCAACAAATTAGATATACCTTCAGAACACAAAATAAAGTAACTCTGAAGTACATAGAGGAAATGCAAAATCACCAAAGAAAAGGGAATGTAAATTTCCAACATGGGAATAATATAAATTCAAAATGAGCAAACATAGAAAGTAGAGAATAGAAAGTTAACAGAAAATAGACTAAATTACTAAGAATTAAATAACATGGGCTGAAAAAATAGCTAAGGGTTAAAAGTACTTATTGCTCTTGCAGAGCACCTGGATTCAGTTCAAAGCACCCAGACGGTGGTTTACAACCATCTGTAAGTTCAGTTCCAGGGGATTCAATGTCCTTTCTGCCCTCCATTGGCTCTTGGCACCTATACACTTCATATACATACATGCAGGTAAAACACTAATATTAATTAAGTAAAAATAAATAAATAAAATTTAAAAGATATAACAATTTATAAGGATAAATGACAAGTACATTATATCTAGAAACAAACAAAAATTTCTGAAATTAAAAACAGGTTAGCAAGTGGACTAAAGAGATGAATCAGTGGTTGGGAGCACTGTCTGCTCTTCCAGAGGATCTGGGTTCAATTCCCAGCACCCACATGGCAATTCTCACCTGTCTGTAACTTCCAGTTTCAGGGCTTCAGACACCCTCATACAGATGTACATGCAGGCAAAACACCAATGAGCAAAAACTACAATAAATTATTTTAAGCAAAACAAAATAAAACATTACCACTATTGAATGCTCAGAAAATATATCAACATCTTTAAGTTTATAAAGAAGCATTTTGCATTAAAATAATATACTCATCCCAAATATAAAAAGTGCATGCACAAACTACACACACACACACACACACACACACACACACACACACACTTGCACACACTATGAACAGAATAAAATGTTGCTAATATGATCTATATTTACTGAATGCCCTTTCTTTCTTTGAAAGTTATTTTGCTCTGTTAGAAAAGTAAAAGATGAAACAATGAGAAAAATGGAGTACAGGTATAAAGAAGAGTGGGAAAAGCAGGAAGAGAGATGGAATTTTAAATGGTCAGATCTCCACCCAACCCCATGAAACTGGTCATTGTCCCTATGGCCAGCCCTCCCCCACAACTCCAGAAGACTACATAGGCCAGGTACAACACATACCAGTTGGAAGAAGAGATGAGTAAATGCCAGTGTAAGAACACATTGAACAACTGAAAGGGTAATATGGCACCAGCAGAACCCAGTGATACTACAAAAGCAAGACCTGAACATTCCAAAGGAGCTGAAGCACAAGAAAATGACATTAAAAAATAACTTTATGAAGATGATAGAGGTCCTTAAAGAGGAAATGAAAAATTCCCTTGAAGAAATCGAGGAAAAGACAAACAAAAAATTGGAAGTAATCAACAAATCCCTTAAAGAAAGCCAAAAAAAAAGTCAAGAAAAAAAAAATAGGTGAAGAAAATGGTTCAAAACGGGAAAATTGAAATTAAAGCAATAAAGAAAACACAAACCAGGGGAATTTTGGAAATGGAAAATCTGAGTAAGCAAACAGGAATTACAATTGCAAGCTTCGGGGGCCCTCCGCGGCCCGGGAGGGAAGTCAAGGGAAGGCCACGCTCTGAGTCAGGGGCCGCCGTCGCTGTAGCTCCGGAGCGAAATGGTCGCCTGGGCCCAGGCCCAGGCCGCGGGCCGCCGCGTGTCCCGTGAAGGGTCGGGCCACGCGGGGGAGAAGAAGCAGCAGGCCAATGTGCAATACCAACATGTCTGTGTCTACTGATGGTGCAGTAAGCACCTCACAGATTCCAGCTTCGGAACAAGAGACTCTGGTGAGACCGAAACCATTGCTTTTGAAGTTGTTACAGTCTGTCGGTGCCCAAAAGGATATTTATACTATGAAAGAGATTATATTTTATCTTGGCCAGTATATTATGACTAAACGATTATATGATGAGAAGCAGCAACATATTGTGTATTGTTCAAATGATCTTCTAGGAGATTTGTTTGGAGTGCCAAGCTTCTCTGTGAAAGAGCACAGGAAAATATATACAATGATCTACAGAAACTTGGTTGTTGTAAGTCAGCAAGAGCCTGCAGACTCCGGCACATCCATGAGTGAGAGCACGTGTCAACCTGAAGGTGGCAGTGATCGGAAGGACCCTGTGCAGGAGCCACCAGAAGAGAAGCCTTCCTCTTCAGATCCAGTTTCCAGACCGTCTACCTCATCCAGAAGGAGAGCAGTTAGTGAGACAGAAGAAAACGCAGATGAACTACCTGGTGAGCGACAGAGGAAGCGCCACAGGTCCCTCTCCTTTGATGAAAGCCTGGCTCTGTGTGTGTTACGGGAGATATGCTGTGAAAGAAGCAGCAGCAGTGAGTCCACAGAGACCCCCTCAAACCAGGACCTTGATGATGGTGTAAGTGAACATTCGGGTGATTGGTTGGATCAGGATTCGGGTTCTGATCAATTTAGTGTAGAATTTGAAGTTGAGTCTCTTGACTCAGAAGATTATAGCCTGAGTGAAGAAGGGCATGAGCTCTCAGATGAGGATGATGAGGTCTATCGAGTCACGGTGTATCAGACAGGAGAAAGTGATGCAGACTCCTTAGAGGGAGATCCTGAAATTCCTTTAGCTGACTAGTGGAAATGCACCTCCTGAGGTGAAATGAATCCCCCGCTTCCACCCCACTGCAACAGATGTTGGACCCTTCGTGAGAATTGGCTTCCCGAAGGGAAAGGGAAAGATAACAGAGAGATCACCGAAAAAGAAGGCTTAGATGTGCCTGATGGAAAAAAAACTACAGTGAGTGACTCTCAGAAGCCGTGCCTTGAGGAAAGTGATGATAAAGAAGGACATACCTTCCAGTCACAGGACAGTGAGGACTGCTCCCAGCCATCCATTTCCAGCAGCATTGTGTACGGCAGCCAAGAAGATGTCCAAGAGTTGGAGAAGGAGGAGACACAGAACAGAGGAGAAAGCATGGAATCTGGCTTCTCTCTCAATGCCACTGAACCATGTGTGATTTGCCAAGGGCGGCCTAAAAACGGCTGCACCTTTCATGGCAAAACCAGACATCTCATGTCATGTTTCACATGTGCAAAGAAGCTTAAAAAAAGAAACAAGCCCTGCCCAGTGTGCAGACAACCAATTCAAATGATTGTGCTAACTTATTTCAACTAGCCCTGCCATAAAAATAGAATTATATATTTCTAACTATATAACCCCCCAATTAGACAACATGCATTTTATTTTTATCTACACTAAAGCGAGAAAAGGAGAAAAGTGTCTCCGTCCACTTAAACTTTGTTGTATAATTGATCTCCTTGAGGGTATGAATAGTGACTGTTTCCTTCTTTCAGGAAAACTTCACTTGATTATATTTACATTTGGGTTTTGATGTACTCTGCGTTGGCTGTGTGGCTCCTTTTTTATTTTCCTTATGTTTTAAGTAATTTCCACTTGGAAGGATGGTTGGAAGTGAAATGTGTCCTTTCCAGCTGCAAATGATGATGGGCCCTTTCTGAGGATCGACTACATTAGAAGCATTTGATTTCCTTTTTTCCCTCTGTTAATAAAGAACATTTAATTTATTTAGTACTTCTCAAGTAAGGAGTTAGAAGCTGTGTGAAGGATCGAATATTTAAGTTTTTGAAATTCTGAAACTCCTTAGTTCTCTAGTGGCTGTGGGCTGGAGAGATGACTCTTGGTAAGGCACTTGCTTGTATAAGCCTGATGATGTAAATTTGATCTCTGGAGCCCCCAAAAAGGGGAAGAAGGGAACCAGTTCTACAAGTTGTCCTCCGATAACCACACGTGCCCCATGTGCACACAATTTTTTTTAAAGGTACCCGAGTTGTATCTGGTGGTATGTAAGTAAAAAACATGCACCGTATTTTCAAGTGTGTTGTCATACGGAGTGGAGCAGATGATTCACTGATCTCTCAGGTGGAGAATTCTGAGGCCCTTAGAAGCACCTCCTTGGACTTAGCCCCATGGTTCCCGATGTTTGATGTTGCCTAAGTTTCAGGCTGTACTTAGGCTAGGTGTAGAAACCATTCAGCAGAGAGACTAATTCAGAACATGGATAAAGAGAACTCATTTTAAAACATGTGTAGTATTTTAAAATGAATTCTCGCCGGGCAGTGGTGGCGCACGCCTTTAATCCCAGCACTCAGGAGGCAGAGCCAGGCAGATCTCTGTGAATTCGAGGCCAGCCTGGGCTACCAAGTGAGTTCCAGGAAAGGCCCAAAGCTACACAGAGAAACCCTGTCTCAAAAAAACAAAAAAATAAAAAATAAAAAATAAAAAAAATAAAATGAATTCTCCATGTAGATTAACCTCTTGAATCATAAGAATCTTTCCCTTTGCTTGAAGGGCCATGTATAGAAGGGGCTCAAGTATAGGAAAATAAAATCCTCTGGACTATAAGTTTAGAGTAACCAAAGGACAGTTTTGTGCTAACCTTGTTGATGTAAGCATCAAAAACAGAAAACACTCCTTGATGAAGTATCTATCACATAAGTAGGAGAATGGCAGGAGTGACTGCTTCAGTTTTGGCTCCTGTGACTCAGTGAAGCTTCACTCTACCAATTTGTAATTCAGAAATGATATCCTTGGGGATTACCAGTTTGTGTTATACATTATTTATTTGCAAATAAATGATATATTAAATATTTAAAAAAAAAACAAAAACAAATGCAAGCTTCACCAACAGAATACAACAGACAGAAGAGAGAAACTCAGGCACTGAAGATATGATAGAGGAAATAAATCCAATGGTCAAAGAAAATGTTAAATCAAATAAATTCCTAACAGAAAACACTCAGGAAATCTGGGACACCATGAAAAGACCAAACCTAAGAATAATAGGGATAGAAGAAGGGGAAGAATTCTAGTTCAAAAGCACAGAAAATATATTCAACACAATTATAGAAGAAAAATTTCCCAACCTAAAGAAGGACAGGCTTATAAAGGTATAAGAAGCTTACAGATAATCAAACAGGCTGTACCAAAAAATGTTCCCCTCACCACATAATAATCAAACCCTTAAACATACAGAAATAAAGAAATAATAGTAAGAGCTACAAAGGGAAAAGTTCAAGTAACATATAAAGGCAGACTTATCAAATTACACCTGACTTCTCAATAGAGACTCTAAAAGTCAGAAGATCCTGGACAGATGCTTTGTACGCACTAGGAGATCACAGATGCCATCCCAGAATACTATACCCAGCAAAACTTTCATTCATCATAGATGGAGAAAATAAGATATTTCATGACAAGACCAGATTTAAACAATACCTAGCCACAAATCCAGCCCTACAGAAAGTACTAGAAGGAAAACTCCAACCCAAAAATGTTAGCTGCACCCACCAAAAAAGAGGCAATAAATAATCTCACATGAGCAAAACCAAAAAAAGGGAAACACACACACACACACACACACACACACACACACACACACACTAAAACTACCAAAACCAAAAACTGACAGGAATTAACAATCACTGGTCATTAATCTCTCTTAATATCAAAGGACTCAATTCACCAATAAAAAGACACAAATTAACAGAATGGATAAAAAAAAAAAAAAACAAGATCCATCCTTCTGCTGCATACAAGAAACACACCTCAACTTCAAACATAGACCCTCAGAGTGAGGGTTTGGGAAAAGATTTTCCAATCAAATGGACCTAAGAAGCAAGCTGATATAGCTATCCTAATATCTAACTAATAGACCTCAAACAAAAAAACTTCAAACAAATAGACTTCAAATCAAAAGAGATGGAGGAGGACATTTCATATTCATCACAGGAAAAATACATCAAGATGAAGTCTCCATTCAGAACATCTATGCCCCAAATATGTGGGCACCCACATTTGTAAAAGAAACATTACTAAAGGTTGAACCACATCAAACCCCAGACATTAACAGTGGGATACTTCAACACCTCCCTCTCACCCATGGACAAGTCTGTCAGACAGATACTTAAGAGAAAAACAAGGGCACTGACAGATGTGTTGACTCAAATGGACTTAATTGACATCTATAGAACATTTCACCCAAACACAAAAGATATACCTTCTTCTCAGCACTTCATGGAACTTTCTCTAAAACTGGCCACATACTTGGTCACAAAGAAAACCTCAAGAAATACAAAAAAAAAAAAAAAATGGAATGACTCCTGTGTCTTATCAGATCACCATGGATTAAAGTTAGAGTTCCGCAACAATACAAACTACAGAAAACCTTAAAACACGTGGAAACTGAACAACTGTTAACTGAATCACCAATGGGTCAAGAAAGAAATTAAAGACTTCCTAAAATTCAAGGAAAGGAAATCCACATCATACCCAGACTTATGGGATATTATGAAAGCAATGCTAAAAGGAAAATTCACAGCACTAACTGCCCACATAAAGAATTTGGAGAAATCTCACACAAGTGACTTAACAGCACACCTGAAAGATCTAGAACAAAAAGAAAGAAACTCACTCAGGAGGAGTAGATGGCAGGAAATAATCAAACTCCTGGCTGAAATCAATAGAACAGAAACAAGAGAATGATACAAAGAATCAATAAAACAAAGAGTTGGTTCCTTGAGAAAATGAACAAGATAGACACACCCTAATCCAAACTAACCAAAAAAGCAGAGAGAGAATATCCAAAGTAACAAAATCAGAAACAAGAAGGGGGACATAACAACAGAAAATGAGAAAATCCGGAGAATCACTAGGTCATACTTCAAAAACCTGTACTCCACAAAATTGGAAAAGCTAAAAGAAATGAACAATTTTCTGTATAGGTACCACATACAAAAATTAAATCAGAACCAGAATAACAATTTAAATATACCTATTACCCCTAAGGAAATACAAGCAGTCATTAAGTCTCCCAAACAACAACAACAAAAAAAAAATGCCCAGGGCCAGATGGTTTTAGTACAAAATTCTACCAGAATTTCAAAGAACAGCTAATACCAATATTCCTTAAAATGTTCCACACAATGCAAACAGAAGAAGCATCATTACTGGGTTAAGAACCTATGACAAGACAGGGTATAGGAACTAGAACCTACATCTATTGTTTTACTAAATGGATATAGCATTAAACTGATCTCTAATAACCCATAGACTAATATATCCCTCAGCCTTCATCACAGATGCTTCTATTTACAGTGTATAGTGATTAAAATTATTTTAAGCCATAGTTTATAAGAGACCTCTTGCAAAAAGAGTTTGCCAAATCTGACAACCTGCATAGCTTTCCTCTTTAATTCTTCATTGCCCAGTACACACCTCTAATGTGACATTGACTACATGGTCCAAAAGTAACAGTGTCTTCATCCCTGCCATCAAATTCTGGTTTTCATTGGAGTAGGAGCTAAACTTTAGTCATCAGCTTATACTTACCATCTGATACAGTATTGGTAAAAACACATAATACCATAATGCTTATATAGTATTGATAAAAATACATAATGCTTAAACATTCTTTTAATAAGTAAACATGAAACCACACTGGCTAATCTATGAAAAGTAATGAGGACACGTCTGAGATACCTACTTCTTTCTTTACTGTATGTATACTTTAGGTACCTAAAAATAGTACAATAAAGTAGAGGTAATATAAAACTGTGTAATTTTTAAATAATCAGAAATTTATCAAACACTTTAAGGAAATGGAAATGCAATGGGATATTCAAAATTCTTCACAACTAGAATTTAAAGAAAAATTAAAAATTGTTTCAAATACTAACTGGCTTTAAATTAACAGCCTGCTCCAAAATGTTATTATCCCCCCCAAGTCACAGCAAGCTACTACAAGCCTTCACTTGGTATTATTTCATAGAAATGCTGCAATTACAATTTAGTCTTCATTGGTCAGTAAATGTTTTCTTCCAAAATAATATTTTTATTAATTATTTGAGAATTTCATACAATGCATCCTGATCACACTTGCTTTCCGTTCCTCCTAGGTCCATCCTCCCACTCTTGTGCCCCACCCCACCCCCCAAAAAAAATAAAAGAAAAAGAAAAATTCACCAAGTCTAATTTGTGTTTCCTGTATCCTCACTGGAGCATGGACAAACTCCCAGTGGCCATCCTTAAATGAAAATTGAGTCCTTCCCCACCCCCATCCCTGCCAGAAACCATCAACTGTGAATGAAGAGCTATACTTCAACATCTTTATCACAATTTTTAAGGACACTCTTCAGTAGCTTCCTGTCTGGACTGTTTCTTTTTTGGGGGGAGGGGTCACAGAAGCCCTTCATGTCTCTCATTCTTGGGTATGAGTCTGCAGTCACTGATATTACTGCAAAAGAAGCTTCCTTGCCCATGCAGCTGATGACAGCACAGATCATGGACTTTCACTGTAGCAGCATGGAACACCGACATCCACACAGCCTCTGGCTGCAGCACAAAACACAGACCTCAACATGGCTTTTGGCAGAAGCATGGACCATGCTAGTCAGCATGGTCTACAGTGACAGCACAGCCCATGAACATCAACATGACCTCTGATGGCAGCACAGACCATGGACATTAGCATGGTTTCCATCAGCATGATCTGACTCACAACATGTCTTTGAGCAGCATGTCATCGACATCAACATGGATTCCATTAGTAGCACAGACTACAGACATCGACATGGCCTATGGTGCCAGTAAGGATGACAGATACTAACATGGCAGCATGGAGGTCTTTCAAGAAGGCTTAATGCAGAAAATGAACCATTCTTCACTTCTGGTATCTTGTTGTTGCCCAAAGTTGGGGTAATCATGCTGCTGGGCAGTGTGAGCTCCAGGCCACTACACACCTCTGTGCCCAGCTTACATCCCTTAGGCATCAACATGACCCAACCCTTCTAGGCAACAACATGCTCCTCTGTCCCCTGTGGCTGCACTCCCATACCTGTTACCACCACTGCATCTCTAGCCCCTCTCCACCGTGTGTCCTGCCTCGCTCATTCTGCCAATCTTCTTCTTTCCAATTCCACAAAACTGCTTTGTAAAAGCATCTTCCCACAAGTCCTCCCTTTTTTAAAGTTGTTCCAGAGATATCGTATGCTCTGCAGACTCAGCCTCTGCTGCTGTGCCTCCCGTGAAGCCTGTGTGAGTCTCTCAGGCTTCTCAGAGCTGCCTACAGCCCTGCGAGTGTCATTGGCTACCACCACCTTGAGTCAAGTTCTGATCAGTAAATGTTAAAGGACAAAGTTAATTAATTGAAATAGTAAAAAAATAATAATAATGACACCTTTATTCGTCAGTGCTCTATAGAGTGAACACACGCGCGCGCGCGCGCGCACACACACACACACACACACACACGCACACACGGGTCTTAATTAAAGTAGTCTAGGCATTTCAACAATTTGGTATATGTCTCAGCAGTCCCATTCTGGTGCTGGAATCACAGGAAATTTCTGGAGAGCTGCTTGTCTTTAGTCTACATTTTAATGCTGAAGAAGTAGTTCTAAAACGGGGGAAGGAATGCCTCAACGTGACAGGTGAATTTGCCCATGAGAGTGAGGGCAAGCAGGCAAAAAGCAAAAGCTTCCTTCTTCAATGTCCTTTATGTGGGCTGTCACCAGATGGTGTGGCCCAGATTTAGGGTGCATCTTCCTACCTCAAATGATGCAAGCAAGAAAATCCTTCACAGATAACAGGCATGCTCAGCTTCTTGAGTTTTGTGTTTTTTTTGCGTATGCATAACACTTTTAATGTCAATTTATATTTTACATATATCAATGCTAAATAAATAAAACATGCATGGTGATGAGTGTGACACAAATATGGACTAAAGCAGCTTCTTGAGTTTTAATTGATTTCAGATGTAGTTGAGCTGACAAACAGGATTAGCCATACAACACATCTAAAATGCTTAAAATGTACAGGGTGTTGCTGATTTGATATTATCTATGTTGGTTTGCAAAGTAACAGGAAACATAATGCTAAATTTCAGCACACTAAATTGGATGTAAACATTTTAAAAGTAATTACTAAAATGACAACCACAAGTAAGTCTCCATATAGATATGAAACTTCTGACTAATCTATCTAATGGTAACTAATGACATGATGAAAATTCTGTGAAGCAAACACATAGCAACTGTATTACAACTGTGCCTTCTGAGTTTATCAAAGAGTCTAATAAAACCATTTTTAAAACCTACACATTTTCACTGAAATTTATGGAAAAGTTTTAAACACTTTATCTACTAGATACAGCCTTTTGAGTAAATAAGATTGCCTGGTAAATTTCATCTTGAATACTTAAGGAATAATATAATCACACAAGGCAGTATACTTGAAGAATATATGAGAAATTAAAATCAAGGTAAAAAGCCAATGACAGTTAATGTTCTAATCTTTTCAAAGATTTGTGTGAATCCCAACAAAAACCAAATTCATAAACAAAATTAGAATCTTACATTTTCTATTTATACACTTCCATCACTTACATTTCATTTGCTCCTGGGAATAAATTTGATTTTGACTGGAAGATGCTTCATACTTCATGGTTTTAAGCTGGGTACTCGTTATCGTCCTCAGACTGGCTGCCAAGTCTTGTGCTCCAAATGATCCTTCTACCTCTGTCTCCAAAGTAAATGGAATCACAAGTACCCAGCACTATATCCAATTGAACCTGAATTTTAGCTAGAAGGTACACACAAAGATGTTAAAAAAGTGAAGCTCAGCATCAAGTAACTTTTAAGTAATAAAATGAAGTATGATGTTGTGGCCTTCTGATGCTCCAGAAGTTTCCACACTATATGCTGGTCTCTAGGCCTTTTTAGGTACAGAAACAGACATACACTGTTAGGTCTAGATCGGGAGCGACTTATAAATCAGTTAAGTCTGTGATGAGTTGTATCAGAACCAGGCAACTTCTAGTCGGTCAAATTTACCTATCTGAAGAAGGAACTGAGAAGAGTGAACAGAGAAATTAGAGAACCCTCAGGTGAAATCTCCAGCAGCCTCCTGCCAGTATCAAGAAAGGGACGACACAAGCACCAACAGTAATAAAAGACTCTCTCTAAGCTGAATTTGGAAGAGGAACAGCAATGTCAATAGGCTTAAAATGATTCATTTGAATAACTTGATAGAAAAAAGAAAACGAATTTATTTTAAAACCTAGCAAGAGTGTATAGCTTTGTGGATTTGTTTTACTTACTCATAATTATATATCTTAGAATCCTTCAAAAAAAAAAACATACAGACGTGAATCATGACTTAATAATGAGGTTGTATTCTGAGATGCATCATGAAGCTATTTCATCATATGGTTGGTATACTTACATGAATCTAGATGTTATGGCCTATTATGCACCTAAGCTATACAGTATTTACTTATTGCTCTTGGGCTGTAAACTTGTATAGCACGTTACTTTACTGATTAACCATAATACAATAGTAGGTGGTTATAAATGTATTTAAATCTGAATATATATATATATATATATATATATATATATATATATGCAGAGTAGAAGTATGGTATGTGTATTAATTAGGGTTTTTATATTGCTATGAAAAGACCCCATGAGCATGGCAACTCTTATAAAGAAAAACATTTAATTGGCGTGGCTTACTTACAGTTCAGAGGTTTAGTCCATTATCAACATGGTGGGAAGCAAGGCAGCATGTAGGCAGACATGGTTCTGGAGCTGAGAGTCCTTACATTTTGGTCCAAAGACAACAGGAAGTGAACTGTAACACTTGGCATGGCTTGAGCATATATAAGACCTCAAAGCTTGCCTCCATAGTGACACACTTCCTCCAATAAAGCCACAGCTTACAATAGTGCCACTCCCTCTAGGGGTCATTTTCTTTCAAACTATGACAGTATGAAAGACTTCTTTTAGCCCCTAACTCCGGTGGAAGCACCCTGTTCAACCATAGGCCACACAGACCACCAGAACTCTAGTTAGGCTATAAGCCTACAGACCCCACACACACACACACCCTCAGTGCTCTGCCACCTAGACTCTGATTTTCCAATATGTCCTCATCACTGTGTTCTGTTTTCTTTCAGATATCAGTATTTTACATTTGTATGCAACATATAGATTTCAAACTAGTAGCCAATATACTTTCCAATTTGATGATTGAGTTATATGTGTGTGTGAATGTCTGTAAACGTGAGTGTGTACACGCATGTGTGTGAACGTGTATGTATGTGCATGCAGATCTGAGAGTAAGATTTATAGATTGATCACAGTCTGTGTTATTTAGCATCCCTGACACAACAATATAAGTAAACCAAGGGCTAGATGTGGAACTGTCACAACTGAGATCTATACATTTCACCGTAGAAAAATTTAATCATAATTTTAAAAACCAACTCTCGTAGATTTACCAGTTCTTTATTCCTACTGAAAATTTGACATAGAAGAATATGAAATCAAAATTTACAAATACTACTTTTTACTTGTTTTCATTGCCTACTTTCAAAGGATGATTTGATTCCCTTTTAATTTGTGTCATTTTGAAATAATATGTTGAGACATTTACTCATAAAATAGCAATTACTGAAATTATTTTCATGGATTTCATGGAGAGATCCAGAAATAGATAGTCCCTGATGAAGTAGCACTTAATACCTGAATCCTTCTTTTTTATTCTTTATTCCTTTTTGGTTCCCTGTTACCAAAATGTATTTTCAAGTTGCTGAGGAGAGGTGGTGAGATTAGGGATAGGTTGGAGTAAACCAAGAGTGAGGGTTGGGGAAAGGGCTGCAGGTGGGCAGCATACCCGGAGTCTCAGTGGCCTGTGTAGCCTCTGGTCATGTAGAGTGCCTCTGAAAGAGCTGGGGGCCAGAACACAGAAGAGCAGCCCCCAGCTTGGGCAGGGAACTCCTGCTCAACCACAGACCACACAAGCCAGAAGACCAGAGAGGAAACAGAAACCAAGGAACAAAACCCCCCTTCAACAAAGACAAACTCAGAAATCAGCAACCAGACTTATAATTACCCCCAAACCCAGATGCCTAGAGGCCAGCATGAAAACGCAATAAACAATATGTCACCACCAAAGCCTAACTATGCCACTACAGCAAGCCCTAGATCGTCTAGCACAGTTGAAGTACAAGAAAATGGCCGTAAAACTAGCTTTATGAAGATGATAAAAGTCCTTAAAGAGGAAGTGAATAAAGCCCTTAAGAAAGCCCTGATGAAACAAACTGTTGAATATTGGTGAAATTATTATGGCCACTCCACATAGTTAAAAGGATATTTATTTAATGGCGTAACTCACAAATTAAGGGATAGGTAGGTCTCAGGGTCTGGGGAAGGTGTATCGCAATCCAGCGGTGTTCTCTGGAGCTCTGCTTAGTCCACCTCCACCGTTCAGGATCCCGGCACAAAGAGAGCGCTCGCCCATCCATCTCTCGGAATCTCCAGGCACCTCCCCTGGCCCCGCCTCGTAGGCATGACAGTTGTCAGAGTCTCAATGGGGGTTGGAACTTCCAGATCCAAGCTGGAATGGCTACCCACTACATCTCCCCCTTTTTGTGTAAATAAGAAGGTTCTAAACTAATACAAGACTATATACAAAGGAATGGTTATCAAATATTGTCCAGGAATAATGAGAAATAATGATCTAGATAAAATGGAACTACAACCAATGCAAACAATATCAAGCAAGAAACACATACTAAAATCCAGAGAAGTATAGAGCATAGGTAAATGGCATGTTATAAAGATCATTCCAAAAGGTGTCCTATCCTAAAGAACCTGAATCTAATACTTAATATGTTCTATCTAAGATATTATATATACTAAGTTGTAACTATAACTGTTAGTCTTCAATCCCATCAAAGACCTGAGAAAAAACATAATGGTACCTGAGAAATCGCTCTATATAAATAAAACACTGATGGCCAGTGACTAGACAGGAAGTATAGGCGGGACAAGAAGAGAGGAGAATTGGGGAAACAGGAAGAAAGGGGGAGACACTGCAGCCACTGCCAGGATAAGCAACATGTAAAGATGCCAGTAAGCCACGTGGCAAGGTATAGATTTATAGAAATGGGTTAATTTAAGATATAAGAACAGTTATCAAGAAGCCTGCCACGGCCATACAGTTTATAAGTAATATAAGTGTCTGAGTGATTATTTTATACTTGGATTGTGGGACTGCGGGGCTTGGTGGAACCTGGAGAGAAGCTCTCCAGCAACAGTTGAAAGAAATGAATAATAATATTCAAAGCTTGCAAATGGAAATAGAAGCAACAATGAAAACACAAATGGAGGAAGTTCTGGAAGTGGAAAATCTGGGTAAATGAACAGGAACTAGAGGCACAAGCATCACCAACAGAATACAAGTGATAGGAGAAAAAACTCAAGAATTGACAATATGGTGGAAGAAATAGATACATCTGTCAGAAAAAAAGTTAAATCTGAACAATTCCTGACACAAAATATCCAAGAACAGTTCAAACCTAGCAATAATAGGAATAGAAGAACAATCTAAGCTCAAAGGCCCAGAAAACATTTTCAACAAAATCATAGACAAAAAAAAATTTTCCTAACCTAAAGAAAGAGATGACTGTATAAATACAAGAAACATACAGAACATCAAATAGAATGGACCAGCAAAGAAAATCTCCTTACCACATAAAAATCAAAACACTAAACACACGGAACAAAGAAAGACTATTAAAAGTTGCAAGGAGAAAAGATCCATAACATATAAAGGCAGACTTATTATAATTACATCCTACTTCTCAATGGAGATTCTAAGAGGCAGAAGGGCCCAGAGAAATGTCCTGTAGACTCTAAGAGACCTCAGAACCCAGCCCAGACTACTATATTCAGCAAAATTTTCAATCAACATAGATATACAAAACAAGATATTCCATGATAAAGTCAAATTTAAACAATATCTGTCCACAAATCCAGCCCTACATAAGGTACCAAAAGGAAAACTCCAACCTAAGGAGGTTAACTACATCAATGAAAATACAGAAAATAATCTCACACAAGTGTAGTCAGAACTTTCTCCAGCCCCACCCGGCCCCATGGTCCTGTAATTGCTTATAAAATAATCATTCAGAGGCTTATATTAATTACCAATTGTATGGCCCATGGCAGGGTTCTTGCTTGCTAACTCTTATAATTTAGCCAATTCCTATTAATCTATAAGTTACCACATTGCTGTGGCATTACCAGTCTGATGGCATCTTGCTCCTCCTTTCACAGTGGCTGGCATCTCTCCAGACTCTGCCCTTCTTCTATCTGTCTCTCCACTTGGATTTCCCTCCTGGTTGTAAGCTTTCTTGCCATTGGCCAAAACAGCTTTATGCACTAACCAAAGGAAACAGCATATATTCACAGCATACAGAAAGACATCCCACAGACTTCCCCTTTTCTGTCTAATCAAAAAGGAAGGTTTTAATTTTAATATAGTAAAATTACATAAAAGAAAGCAGTTATTAAGCAAGAATTACAGTTACAATATCTAGTTTATTTATATTTGGAAAAATTAGAAAATATTCTACCATCTATCCTATTTTGTGTGTCTAAACGTTATATCTAATTTATCTTTTATCATGACTACAGAAAGCTATAATTATAACTATCTAGTCTTCAACTCCATCAAAGATCCCAGAAGGATATTATATTACCTAGGCAAACAGGAAGTGCATTGTAAGCAACTTCCAACAATCTAGAATGACAGAGCCATCTGGCTGCCTGGACAGTCACCCAAAGTTCCTCTGTAATTTCAAGGCATCCATCCTCAGCCTATTGGCCTAGAGACTCTCCCTGTGTCTTGTAGAATGTCCAGTAGTCTTCTCTGCAAAGCAAGAAACTGAAGGACCATTTCACTTTGTTTTGGCAAAATTTAGTGGTCATTTTCCTATGGGTCCTGTATGTACAGTTTTTACAACATATTATCAAGCAATCCAGGCCTGAGCAGTTTCTTGCCCAAATGGCCAGTTTTTCCAAGAAGAGATAAACTCCACACAGTGTCTTTGATGCCCATATTCCTCTTTGAAGTAAATCAGTACTGCCAGGAGCAGACGTGTCTCACTGTCCAGAAAGTCTAGGTTTTTAAAACATTTTAAATGATATATTCTGTAAGCCTTTGAAGTGTTTGAAGATTATCTACTTTAACTAACTTAACTAACATGACTGTAAGTTTGATTATCATAGATGATTAACTATTCATCTGTATTTCTTAATGATACATTATAATTTAAATGAATTACATAAACACAATACCTTAAACAAGTAAAAATATACATACCATATAACAAAATTAACTTTAAATCTGTATCAATAAACTAAAATCCATAGCAATGTAAAATATTTCAAACAAGTTGTTGCTTTTTAAAAGTAGATTCAATAATCTACCCTTTCATCCTATCATATCTATATCCTACATCTCTATATCATATCCCCCTTTCTTCTTTTAGAAAGATATTGACTATGACCAATAACAATTTGTAACCAACAACCTAAACAAAGACAAATATCCATAATCTATTTTTTGAGAATGTAGGCATAGTGTTCCAGGCTACTTCCTGCTGATTGGGGACTCTAGCAATCTTATGGTGATCCTGAGAAAACTCAAGATAATAGTCAAGTCCTGGGAAGACTGGCTATAATCATTGTTGATAGGTACCATCTGTTAAGGTTCAGGAGATCTCACTTGATCAAACTTGAGCCATCTTAACCTAGAACAAATCCATAGCCTCTTACTTCCTATGGAAACAAAAGCAGAGCCTCCTTTCCAAAGCAACATAAACTCAGATTCAAGTTTTGAAGTCAAGATATCTTTAAATTTATATATAACTTAGCAGCCTTTAGAATCAAATGTCTTCTGTAGTTAAAAATCCCAAAGACAATATAACCCAGATTCTCTGTGTTGGATATTTACATGGCTTGTTTTATATATATATAATTTTTTGTTTTTAAGATTTTATTTTATTTTTATGACTGTATCCTTTCTCTTTTATCTCTGAAGCCTATGTATCTTTTATATATATTATAAACCATTTAGAGGTTTATTCCATCTGAAACTGTCCTTCGTGCATCTATAATCCTTTTCTGATCAGGCCACCATGCTTGGCATAGAAAATATTTTCAACAAAATCATAGAAGAAAATGTTTCTAACCTAAAGAAGTACATGCCTATAAAGGTACAAGGAGCTTATAGAACACCAAACAGATTGGACTAGAAAAAAATTCCCTGTGACACATAATAATCAAAACACTAAACATACAGATCAAAGAAAGAACATTTAAAAGCTGCAAAAGGGAAAAGGCCAAGTAACATGTAAAGGTAGATCTGTTCGAATTACACCTGAATTCGAATTATGGAGACCCTAAAGCCAGAAGGGCCTGGAGAGATGAGCAGCAGACAACTCAGACTACTATACGCAGAAAAGCTGTCAGTCACAATAGATGGAGAAAGAAAGACGTTGAGGGGGGGGAATTAAACAGCATCAATCTACAAATTCAGTCCCACAGAAAGAACTGGAAAAAAATTAACCTGAGAAGGTTAACCACACCCAAGAAAAAACAAGAAATAAATATTCCTATACAACAATTCAAAAGGGGGGAACCACACATACACACACACACACACACACACACACACACACACACACCACAACAACAAATAAAAGGAATCAACAAACACTGCTCAATAACACTCAACATCAATAAAAAGACATAGATTAGGAAAACAGATAAGAAAATAGGATTCATTTTTCTTCTGCATCCAAGAAACACACCTTACCATCAAGGACAGATATCACCTGTAGCAAATGAATCTCAGAAGAAGCTGGCATAACCACTTTAATGTCCAACAAAGCAGACTTCAAACCAAAACTAATCAGAAGAGACAGGGAAAACATTATAATTTCATCAAAGGAAAATTCCACCAAGAGGACATTGGAATTCTTACATTTATGCACCAAACACAAAGGTAGCCAAGTTCATAAAAGACACACAACTACAGTTTAAATCACATGACCCTCTTACACATTGATAAAAGGATATACAATTACTTACTCTCACCAATGGACAGGTTACCCAGACAAAACCTAAACAAATGTTAGAATTAACAGATATTATAAACCACATGTCCCTAACAGAACATTTTACAGAACATTCAAATGCAAAAGAATATATATTCTTCACAGCACCTCATGAAACTTTCTCCAAAACTGATCATGAACTCAGACACAATTCTCAACAGATATAAGAAAACCCAAATAACAATCTGTATCCTATTTGACCATCATGGATTAAAGCTGGATACCAACAATAACAGAAACAACAGAAAGTTTACAAACTCATGGAAACTGAAAAATTCACTACTGAATGAAAAAGATTTTCCAGAATTGAATAAAAATGAACACACATTCCCAAACTTATGGTACACGATGAAGGAGATTCATAGCACTAAGCGCCTACAGGAAAGAAAAAATTGAAGAGATCTCAACTTAAGGGCATACCTGAAAGCTTCAGGAAAAAAAGAAAAATAAGAAGGAGGAAGAGGAGGGGGAGAAGGAGGAAGGAGGAGGAAGAGGAGGAAAAAAAGAAGGAGAAATTATGCTGAAAAGTAGTAAACAGCAAGAAATAAGCTGAAATCGTATAAATAGAAAAGAAATACAAAGAATCAACAAAACCAAGAATTGGTTCTTTGATAAAAATTAATAAGGTTGACAAATCCTTATCCAGATTAACTAAAATGTAGAGAGAGAATATACAAATTAACAAAATCAGAAAAGAAAGGGAGGCCATGACAACAGACAACTAGGAAATCCAAAGAACCATAAAGACACACTTCAAAAACCTGTATTCCACAAAATTGGAAAAATCTAAAAGAAATGGATAATTTCCTCAATATATACCACTTACTGTAGTAGAATATTATTTTAAGGTGTGTTATTTTTGTTTATAATGCATTTGTTTAACTCTGTGAAGCTGTGTTACTGTGCCTGTCTAAAACACCTGATGGTCTAATAAAGAGCTGAAGGGCCAATAGCAAGGCAGAGGATAGGTGGGGTGGACAGGCAGAGAGAATATATAGAAGGAGAAAACTGGGAGGAGAAAAAAAACCTAGCAGCCAGAGAAGAAAGAGGACTTCAGGGGTCAGCCACCCAGCTACACAACCAGCAATGGAGTAAGAGTAAAATTTACAGACGTAAACGAATGGGAAAAGCCCAAAGGGAAAAGGTAGACATGATAATCTAAAGTATAGAAAAGCTGGCTAGAAAAGCCAGGCTAAGGCTAGGCATTCATAATTAAGAATAAGCCTCCATGGCCGGGCTGTAGTGGCACACGCCTTTAATCCCAGCACTCAGGAGGCAGAGGCAGGTGGATATCTGTGAGTTCAAGGCCAGCCTGGGCTACAGAGTGAGTTCCAGGAAAGGTGCAAAGCTACACAGAGAAACCCTGTCTCAAAAAACCAAAAAAAAAAAAAAAGAAGCCTCCATGTGTGATTTATTTTGGAGCTGAGGTAAAAAAGAACACAACAACAACAACAACTTACCAAATTTAAATCAATATCAGATAAGCAATTTAAACAGACTTGTGACCCCTCGTGAATTAAAGCAGTCATTACAAGTCTCCCAACCAAAATAATAGTAATAATAATAATAACCCTCATAGACTCCTAAGGAGTGGCATCATTGGAGGTATGGCCTTGTTGGAAAAGTTGTGGCCTTGTTTGGTGGAACTGGAAAAAGGGGGGTTTGAGGTTTCAGAAGCTCAAGCCAGGCCTAGTGGCTCACTCTCTCTTCCTGCCACCTGCAGATCCAGATTTAGAACCCTCAGCTACCTCTCCAGTACCCTGTCTGCCTACATGCTGCCATACTTTTCAGCATGCTTCCCAGCATGATTATAATGAACTGAACCTCTGAACCATAAGACAGCCCCAATTAAATGTTTTCCTTTATAAGGGTTGCTGTGGTCATGGTGTCTCTTCACAGCAATAGGGATCCCAAGACACCTAATACAGTAGAAGCTTCCTAAAATATATGAAAGTGTTCTAAATGAATTTGCCAAATAATAGAAGCAACAGAGCCCAAACTGGCCATCTCTTGTCACCAAATGAAGCTACCAGTACTGGAATTGGAATATGTCTAATGGAGTTGTTGCCCAAATAAGTCCCATGGGAATCCCCAAACAACCCAGGCTGTTGCCAAGACAATAGGTTGCTCTCCACAAACGGAAGGCAAGGCCCCATTGCTGAAGACAATATCCACCCAGGTCATTGAACATGGAAATGTTGAGCTCCTGCCTACATAGAGTCTTCACCCCTATGTTCTAGCATCTTTGATACAGGGAGGTAGGTACTTGCATGCTTAAAAAAAGAAAGGTAAACCCACCCAGCTACACTGTCCGGCCTGCAAGATATGCTAGAGCAATGGTGGCACAAACCTTGTGGGAGCAACCAACCAACATTTGCTTTGATTTAAGGCCCACTCCATGAAATGGAACCCATATCTAACACTGCTTGCTTGACCAAGAACCTTACATTAGATAGCCCAGATACCGAGAGTAAAACCAGATATTATTGGTCTTAAAATTTTTTTTACAAGTAGCAATAAAATTGCTCCAAACGACGTTCTGCTGTACTTGTCAATCAGTGTCTTGCTCAGGGATCATCAGAGCAGCATCTTCCTGTAGCAGGTGGGAACAAATACAGGACCCACAGCCAGATATCATAAGGAGAGTGGGAGACTTTGGAACCCTCAGCCCTAAATGGGATGTCTCCATCAATTACCTTCTCTCAGGGCTCTGGGAAACCTTTGGAAGAGGAGGCAGAAAGAGTGTAAGAGATGGAGGCATGGGGGATCAAGAAAACAAGGCCATCTAAATCAACAAGAGCAATGCACATAGGAACTGACAGAGACTGAGGCAACATGCACAGGGCCTGGACTGGTCTCAGCCAGGTGATCTGCATATATATTGTGACTGTCAGTTTAGTGTTTTTATGAGATTCTTGAGTGTGCAAATAAGTGGTTCTCTCTTGTGCTTTTTCT
This sequence comes from Peromyscus leucopus, assembly GCF_004664715.2. Lineage (NCBI taxonomy): Eukaryota > Metazoa > Chordata > Mammalia > Rodentia > Cricetidae > Peromyscus > Peromyscus leucopus. The sequence goes on from NC_051075.1 coordinate 18,344,914, forward strand.
TAGGCTCCTCCTCCCTTTGTTTTATTCAATTCTGATTATCTTATTACATTTTGTATTATTTTATTATTGTCCCTTAGAAGACTGTTCATTATTTTTTTAACAAAAGAGAGAAAGGGAGTGGATCCATATGGAAGAGGAGGTGAGGAATAAAGGAATGGGAACCTGTAATCAGGATATATTATGTGAAAAAGAAAATCTATCTTTAATAAATAAAAAAATTTTAAAAATAAAAGATATCATGTGGCAGGGTCCTGTGCTGTTGTTTCCTTTGTGGGAGGGGGCCAAGTAGGCACAGAGTCAAACCACACAGACTCAGAGTTAATGTCGAAACAAGTTCAGAAGATCTGATGAATATGCATCTGCTGGTGTGACATGGCTGCCCCTTATTGGTCCAGGTCATCTCCAGATCATGTCTCAGCTGCTCTTGCTAAGGCCCTTAGGCAAACCCAGGTTGGCTCTCAGAAAGTATCTTTTTTTACTGGTTTGGGCTGGCTGGCCCTCAAGCCTATTAGGGATGAGTCATCCCACAATATCAAGATAGGGATGAGCTAGAAGGAAGTGGCTGAGAGTGTTCACTGGTGGTACCACCAGGATTTGCACAGAACCTCTCTCTATAATAGGTGGTCTGCTACTGAGCTGGGGATAAGTCTGGGCGACTGAAATTGGAGAAGCAGGGCTAGAATGAAGATTGCCTAACTGATTCCCTGTCCAGGGTAGCCAGCAGGCTTCCAGTTAATGCTTGCAGGAGTTGGTGGCTGAGACAAAGGGTGTTCACACTTTTTATAGACTCACCTCATTAGGAAAGGATGAGTTGATCCAAATAAATTGACTCCTTTGAAATTTTTCATATTAAGTATGATTTTTTTAACTCCTCCAATTAATCTGGGGAAATGAAAATAATAGGAAAATAATTTTATTAAAAAGAAATAAGAATTAATAGATTTGTTGATATTTCCATACAAGATGATCAAGAGCTGAATGATTCTATTTCTTTTTTTTCTCTGAAACTTGTATAAATTTTATTTATTACTGTAAATACTAAAATCACATTGAAAACACCTTAAAATCAAGTTCCAAACCACCTACTAGAGAAAAGTCACTATGGCATCCAGTTTCTTTGATTGAACCTGGTTAACAAAAGAGGCAAAAGACATGGTTTGTGATGAAAGTTACGATTCAAATGCTAAGTATTTCCAAGCTTTAATAAAGTATATACCAATTCCAAGTACCAAGCATGATATCAAAATTCAAATTCATTGGTTTACTCTTAATAAGCATCAAAATCAAATTCTGTTCATTGAATCCTATCTTACTTGATTTACACAATGCATTCAAAGGTGAGTTATAATTAGGAAAAAGTACCCATTGAATGCATCATGTATAAAAATGCAACTAACATTTCAAAACCACACTTAAAAGAGAAAATACCTGAAAAGTTAATTCTATTAATAAAATTATTTGAAACAATATCATCCTGCAGATAAAAATACATTTCTTGTATATACATGTAGATTTCTACATGAAAGATAGGATTCAGCTCCTAATAGAAAAGGGCTGACTCTGATCAAGACATCTTAGATTGCCAAACCCATGTGATTACCACTGTGAAGAAACTGAAAACAGAGAGAAAAAAGGGGTAGGTTAAAGAAGAATAAAAGTTTAGTCACCTACTCTGGAATAGCAGCAGAGTTGGGTGAGAAGCAGGAGATGAAGGCAGAAAGGAGACACAGAAGACAGAAGCCCTCAACTCTGACTGGAAATGGAGATTCAAGCAAAGTTGAGAACATATGATACAGTTGCGGTGAGATGCTTAAAACTAGAATCTGGTGGTTATAGTTATAGAAGCTCAAATAATCATCTTAAAATGGAATCAGACAAACATCTAAAATTTCATTGAGGACCATATTACATTGACTAGATAACTCAGCATGATATTATCATTAAAAAAAAAAAAACCATAAAACAACAACAAAAAAAACTGCTCCAAATCACATCAAGTCATCAGAAGACATTTGAATCAGATCATATTCATTGAAGCTTTAAAAGACCCTGACTGGCTGCAAGAGACAATACAGTACTCTAGAAAGAAATCCTATTGAGAGGTACCAGTGCCAGAAACTCCACTGGACTCTACCCAGGCCCTGCACTATGGACTTTTCAAATGACTGGACCAGGTTGTGTCCAGCAAAACATCCTATTGTTTTGTTGACAATGATGATTCTATTTCTTTACTTGCTTTTTTTTTTTTTGAACATTTGAATGAGAATGGGCCCCATAGACTCATATGTTAGAATAGTTGGTCCCCAATTGGTGAAACTGTTTGGCAAGGATTGGGAGGTGTGGTTTGTTGTATGAGGTATGTCCCTGGAGCCTGGCTTGGGTTTGAGAAGCTTCCTAGGGGTCTCTCTCTACCCACCAACTGTGCATCAAGATGAAAGCTCTCGGGTGTTCTTTGGCTCTGTGATGAATTCTAAGCCTCTAGAGTCATAAGCCAAATAAGTATTTCTTTTATAAAATGAATAAGTAAATAAATAGCTGAAGTCTGAAGTCAACCAAAATGAAAGCTATTTCAAATAGTTTGTCAACAAGAATATATATTTCTTGGACTAGAGAGAGGGCTCGGTGCATTAAAAACACTGACTGCTCTTCCACAGGACATGGGTTTGATCCCCATCACCCATGTGGTGGCCCACAATCATCTGTGATTCCAGTTCCAATACTTCTGGCACCCTCTCCCGGCCTCCACAAGCACCAGGTGTGTACACACATGGTGTATAGACATACCTGTAGGCAAACCACCTGTACATATAAATTAAAAATCAATAATAAAGTGTTTCATTTGCACATTTCTAAGTTGTGTGATATGTAGAGCTGATCTGATATGCACACTCATGTTGTGCAGAAGGTATGGCTTGTCTGTCTACTGGAAGACAACTATATTATCTTCCTAGTTGTGCCTCTGTTGCCTTGATAAAAAAAATAACCTGACAAAAAACAGCTTATGGAAGGAGAATTCTATTTTCCTTCATAATTCCAGGTTATAGTTGGTCATCCTGGGGAAGTTGAGACAGCAAGAATTTGAAACAGTTATATTATATGCATAATCAAGAGCAAAGGAAAAAGGAAAGTATGCCTACTTATCAGCTCTCTTTCTCTACTCTTCAGGATCCAAACCCACTGAAATGGTGCTACCCAGTTTTAGGATGTGTCTTGTCACACCAATAACTCCACCAATAAGAGCTATTCGATGTCCCTCTCCCAGAGAGATCCGTGTGTCTTTTTCCAGTTCCTCCCCTTACACATAACCTTTCTGGTTCTAAGGACTGTAGCTTGCTTATCATTTACTTAATGGCCATTATTCACATATAAGCAAATATATACCATATTTATCTTTCTGTGTCTGGGTTAACTCATTCAGGATGAATTTTTCTAGTTCCATCCATTTACCTGAAAATTTCATGATTTCATTTTTTAATGGTTGTGTGATACTCCATTATTTAGATGTGTCACATTTTTCTTATCCATTTTTTTCTGTTGAGGGAACATCTAGGTTGTTTCCAATTTCAGGCTATTAAGAATGGAGCAGTGGTGGTGGCACACGCCTTTAATCCCAGCACTCGGGAGGCAGAGGCAGGCAGATCTTTGTGAGTTCGAGGCCAGCCTGGGCTACAGAGCGAGATCCAGGAAAGGTGCAAAGCTACACAGAGAAACCCTGTCTCGAAAAACCAAAAAAAAAAAAAAAAAAAAAAAAAAAAAAAAAAAAGAAAGAAAGAAAGAAAGAAAGAAAGAAGGAAGGAAAGAAAGGAGCAGCAATGATTGAACAAGCACCCTATGGTAGGGTGAAGCATCTTTTGGTCTACGCCCAAGAGTGGTATAGCTGGATCTTGGGGAAGATCAATTCCCATCTTTCTGAACAACTGCCACACTGATAGTGGCTGCAGAGTGTGCATTCCCGTGGGGGTTTATTTTATGTAATCATGTGTAGGTTTAATTAAAGATTTTCCCTGGGTTTGGTGTCATGGGAGAGTGCTTGCTCATTCCTGGAGTAGCCACTACATACATCCGTAAGTTCACTAGTGGAGATACAGGGCAGGGATGCCTATTTCTCTATCCCTATTTCTGTATCGGTGGACTTAATGGGGAAGGATGGATACTTCTCTGGATTCAATACTTACTATGTGTCCCAGGGCTTGGAGAATACAGTTTAAGGAGACATTTTCTGGAAGGATGAGAAAGTACTAACGGTCACCGGCTCCTTCTGGAAGGTTTTGTGGTATATTATGTAACACGCTGTGTCCATGTAATGTTTAATAAAAACTGAAATGAAAAAGCGAAAGCATATGGGTTTCTTGTGTCCTGTTACCAGTGCTGTATGCTCAGCACTTACAGTACTGTCTGACATACAGCATATGCACAATATAAATTTGTCAAAACAAAGAGAACACTTACCCACTATTCCTGGTCCTTATATAACTCTCTGTTTCTTTATAACATTAGAGATAAAATACTTAATCTCACTTATGGGTAATTACAGAAATATCTGCTGGATATTACAGCAGCTGAAATGCATCTCGATTTGATAATTAAGTAGTCTTTCCAAATACTCTGTTACAAATATTTGAGAGTGGGAAAAGCCAAATACTTTTCTTCGTGTATCTTAAGCAAATGTGTACGGAGTGAGGAAATGGAGAATAAGAGGTGGACACAAAAAACCTGGGTTCCATTTGTCCTGTGCAAAAAAAAAAATCTTCTGTAATATGATTAATAATCTTCCCATATCTCCTCTGGAGTCAAAAAAAAAATGCTGTGGGTTAACATGAAGGCAGATAGCGCGTCTGCATTGGTGGCTAACTACCAGTTGAGGGCAGCAGAGAGCAATTTGGAAGAAAATGAATCCAAAGTATCATTCACAATTCTCTCTGCCATTGCATGCAGCTAAAGATATAACCCATTTGTAAAACAAGTCAACAAGACAGCCAGCAAGAAAAGAGTAACCAAATACATCAATAAAAGACGTTAAGTATCCATGGAGAAAGACAAGAAACAATGGCAGGAAACTCAGAATATTCTGGACTCAATTTAGCATAGTTCTAAGAAGTCCTTGATTCAGTCACCTCTCTCCTGAGGTGCTTAATTGAATGATGTCTAAGATTACTTTCATCTCCAAACCTTTACCTCCCAAGTTGACTAGCAAAGACGTTGTGGGGACAATCTCTCTGCAATGGTGATACCTCCTGTAGATAGAGCATTCAATCATTAGCCTGAAAGGAAGAAAATCTACATACAAGTATCATTATACAGACTGGGCTAGTTGTCTTCATATATTAGGAATACACATACACATAACAATAAAAATTAAAAAGAAAGAGGCCATAAATTTGAAAGACAAGAAGGTTCAGGGGTGTGGGAGGGAGGAAAGGGAAGAAGAAAATGATTGTTAATATTATCTGAAAAAATAAAAAAAAATTGAAGTAAAGGAGGAGGAAAACCATAGCACAGAGTCTATCACATTGCAAGGGTTCCCAACACTTTAAAAACTCAGTCCTCAAATATATGAGGGAGAATCCTACTGAGGGGCACATCAGGAAGGACTCCCCACAGTGAAATGTTCCCACTTCCTAATGTGCTGGCTCCAAGCACAAGGTGGGTAAGTGAAGGCAGTAGTGTGGACCCCAAAGCCAGGATTTACCAACCTTCATTTGTGTCTTCCAAGCTGAATGGCCTAAGGTAAGAGGTTTAGTCTCTTGGTCTGTTTTACCTAAAATTTCCCAGGAGAAAACATGCCTTGTTAATCTTATACAGCACCAGCACCTCTAAACCCCAAGTCCTAAATCTGAAACACTCTTAAGCCCAAAAACTTTTAAATGCCAACATGCCATTTTATGTTTGGCATTGGAGATTTCTGATTTTTCAGATTAGGGATCTTCAACCAGTAAGGTCTATGTAAATTTTCCAAAGATGTGTAACATTTCATGTCCCAAGCATTTGGGGTTTAAGAAAAAAAAAAAAAAAACACCCCGCACAAGCCCAGGGGCACAAGGTATTTTAGTTGTCATTCCCAGGACTAGAGGCGCAGAAAGATATCTACAGAACAGAACAGCACCTGAGAAAGAAACCTCTGAAAGACCCTAAGTTTTCCTCCTAATTTTTTTTTTTTTTTTTTGTAATTTCTTCATAAAACCCTGTGCTTTCTATCAACCCCGGGCAGTGTGGAAATGACACTCCTGTGTCTGTGTGCAGCCTCCATGCGGCAGAGCATATGTATATCCTGAGTGATGTGTGCCTTCTGCGAGCAGTCCTCTCCTTGTTAAATTTGTTCAATAACCTCCCTAGTCAGATGGAAGCTGGAAACATCTGACTGTCAGTTCCTGAAGGAATTTATTCAAAGGGCCATAGAAGCCAGGAGAGATGTAGGCTGTTTACAGTCAGACTACTTTGGATCTGTTATCTAAGAATATTAATATTAATTTATCATCATGATGACGATATGTTAGAGGAACTCAGATACAGCTGCCTCAGCTGTATGTTCAGTGGCATCAGCATCCTCACATGAGTTTTATGATGGACATAAATGACATGCATGTCAATGAATTTGTAAATGTTGATTGGGGAAGTAGAAGAATTGTTTTGTTATTTAAAAAAGAAAGAAAGAAAAGGAGGATATGGTAGAAACAGGAAGAAAAGTGGGGGCTTATCAATTCTTATTCTTGGTAAAAAAAAAAAAAAATACTTGTTGGATGAATTCAGAATTAATACTGAATCTCCATGTTCCCATCTCAAGGAAAGCGGGGGTTACAAGCAACATTGCTGGCATCAGAAAAGCATCTTGAAAAGATTTTCAACATTGCTGGTTGAAGATTCCTAATCCGAAAAATCAGAGATTCCCAATGCGCTGTAGTCCAAAATAAAAAATGGCATGTTGGCATTTAAAAGTTTTAGACTTGAGAGTATTTCAGATTTAGGACTTGGGATTTAAAGGTGCTGATGATGTATAAGATTAACAAGGCATGCCCCTCCCCCCTTCCAGGAAATAGCAGGTAAAACAGACCAAGAAACTGAACCTCTTACCTTAGGCCATTCAGCTTGGAAGACAAAAAAAAAAAAGTTGGTAAAATCTTGAATTTATGGCTCATAAATTCATGGATCGTCTGAGCTATATGGAGTAGTAAAGAGGCTCACCCTTTTCACTTTATGTGTAAAGAAATAAGGGTCAGGAAAAGCAACATGGCTAGCTGACATTCTCCGTTATGCTAGCAAGTGTTCTAGCTATCATGTTTAGGACAGTCCACTTGTTCTTAAGCCAGTGGGTAGCCACATTTTACAGGAGAATTGTGGGAAGTATTGGCAAAAGTGAAATGTGATACAAAACTAATAACCATAAAACATGGGTCCTTATACTCCAGAAGTCATCAGCTGCCTTGCTGATAAGAAACACACTTCAGCGGGTACATGCACAAACCACACCCACACATATGGCCGGCTTACAAAGTCATGGGAATGAGATGAATTCTCCTACTACCTCAGTCTAAAGTGTTAAATGCCAAGCAAATGCTAAAGTTGTTATTCTGAAAATTCTTGGACTCTCTAGCTTGCCATCGCTAAGACTGCACCTGTGCCCACCAAGTCCATTTATAATCTTTTCTACAAAAAAAAAGTGGAGCCCATCCAGGCATAAGAATTCTTTTACTTTGAATTTCAAAACATTTGATCAATGGTGGTACAGAGAAAGCACATAGGTGGTTATTTAAAATATGGTCCAATATTTAATGTGTTCCTGATACTGACTAAATTATCTTACATAATAATAAATGACTGCCAGAAAGAAATATCAGACATGTCTACTTGTTTTGATTTTAATTATATGTTTGTAACTTGTTATCAATTCTTGGTGATAATTTGTAAGATTAATTTAGTAAAGCACAAACTGACTTGGATGAAAACTTAACATGGCAAAACATAGTTTCATTTATCTGTGTTTATGTTATAGTGTAAATTTTAATATTATAGAGTTCTCTTTGCAAGACAGACAATTAAAGTGTATCAAAAAAAGAAAAAAAACCCACCTATGCCCTTAAAAAATAGTAAACTCTCCCACCTTCCTTACTGTTATTTAGCCACATGGCCACTAGATGGCACTGCTGTTATTTGAATGGGATTTCATTTCCAACTTTTTTTTTTTTAAAAAAAAATGTGGTTTGGAAATGATTTGGGGTGTCATTTCTCGGGAGTTTGTACAAACAGAATATACCTGGCACTTCATATATTAACAACTACGATTTTTTTCAGATGAACAAGAAACCCTACAAAGGTGATATAACTTCCTAAGGATTCTTGGGGAAAGAACGGTAAAGCCAGAATTGGGAAACAGTTCTTTCGTCTGTGCGTCACCAACTTCTAAGTGGCAAGAACATTTCATCTGTGAATCATAAACCCATCACCAAACCCACTATATAACATTTATTACACATCTAATTTTACTTGGCTTTTTGCTGATGATCTTCTCCTTGGAAACTAGATACATGAATCATCATGTGGACTCATGACTTTGGCCATTACATGAGAGAGTAAGGTTTAACAGGGTGATTTCTATCTCCGGGGTGCACCTCTTCATGGAGGGGATACCTGCAAGCCCCCAAAAAGTATCCCTAAGAAGTTCTTTAGACAAGAGAAGCGTGCCCTACACGTGAGAAGTGCAGAGCATCTCTGTGGCAATTTCTAGTGGCATTTTCTTCAGAGTATTGGAGTGGAGAATACTGTAGAGTTTCAGTGGGGACCATCTTGACCTTTGGTAACAGACTTAGGTAACAAGAGAGAGGAAAAGCAGGACTGAAGAAAAGATGAAGTCAGGTTTACTGTTAGATGCAACTAGGGGCTAGACCTTCGATACTCCTGCTTTCCAGAGAGCACCCAAAGCTGCCCTGTCCATCCCAGGGTAATTGACAAGCGGCAGAAATGGGAGGGAGCTTCACACACTCACTGAAAGTTGTTGGACCCCCTTTCCAGACCCCATCTCAAGAAAAGAAGAAGAGGGAGGGAGGGATGAACGTGCCCTGAAAAGAAAACAAGAAGAAGAAAAAGAAAAAAAAAAAAAGAGCCAACATTGCAACTAGCCTTGGGAAAATCTCCACAGATGAGCATTAAGTGGCTCGCATTAGCAGCCAACACACGTAGAGGAAGGCTAGCACGCCATTAATATAATGCAGGAGAGGGATGATAGAGCTGGGAGTGCAGAGTGGAAGAGCTGGTTTTGCATAACACACACACACACACACACACACACACACACACACACACACACACACACACATATTTCTGGGGACTTGAGAATTTAGGGTTGTTGGACAGAATGAGTTTAGGACACTCAGGCCTCAGGCCACAGGGCAGCCTTCCAATGGAGCATCAATTTAGACTCTGTGGTTTTAAAAAATGCTATTTAGCTACCTTAAAAATAACCTATACATACACCGTGAACATGGTTTCTTGGTTCATGACTCTGAGGTTCCATTGGGCCAGAAGAAAAGGAAGAATAGTCTCTTAGAGGTATCGAAACTCCAGAGTGGACCATCTGAGACCCCGAGTTAAAAAAAACAAAAAACAAAAAAACAAAAAGTCCCCGCACCACCTTCACACTGTTCCTTCATTTTCCTCTTGGGCAATTTTCAGTAGATATAGACTAGGAAAGAGAGAGAAAAGGGGAGAGTGAATGAAAGGTGAGAAATCTAAGAGAGAAGAAGAAATGGCGAGAAGGAGCCAGGGACATGGGAGAGATGAAACCCAGCTGAAATTCGAGTGTTTATTACAGTTATTTTTCAAAATGAATTCAATCGCCCTGCTCCTTTCTCCCCCTGCTCGTGAACTGTAGCGTGAACAGGATTCAAGGTAACTTGGGGCAGATGAAATCAAACTTTGGGGTAAAGCGGAGACAACTGAATGAATGGCTGTCCTGGATCACCACGGGGACGGCAGAGGCGGCTGAGGCGGCCGCTAACTGAAAATGCACCGCACACAAGGGAATTCTCCATCTACCCTCCTTCGCCCTGATTAAGCGCATCCCTGCCCAAAGCTTAAATTAAAGTAGAGAGAAGGAAGAGTGGCTTTCCCTCCCCCGCCCCTTGAAGATCTGGGAGATCTAACAAGACGAAAAGGCTAAAGGTTCATAGTCCCACCAAGCCGAGCCCCAAATTCTCCCGCGCACTCCAGACGTTTCTTGAAACTCCACCACTGCGCAGAAATCTAGATTTTTCTCTTGGGTGGGTCTGACTTCAGGCGCACAACCGAAGTCTGCATTATAGGTATTTCCAACAGCCTAGCTGGGTCGATGAAGGGCTTACTGGGCTAATCAGATAAAGGCAGGAGCTCAGATCTTTGTGTGCTGGCGAGCCGGGTGCGGAGAAGTCGGACTGTGGTTCTGGCTGCTTTCTCCAAGCAAAACCGGAGGAAGCAAGCGGGCATGTGGTGATTCCCTCTTAAGCTGTTCCTGTAAAGGACCTGAAATCAGGTTGCTCTAGATGAACCCCGGGTGAAATCGGATCATCTCTCCAGAATCTTCCCTGACACTTCCCCGGGAGTTCTTACACTAACCGAGAAAGTCTGTGCTTTTGTCAACTGAGCATAACAATTACTAAGAAAATATTGTGACGATGTTGCAGGGCGTAAGGGGATATGAGGGGGTGGAGTGGGGGAGTTAGTTTGGACAGCAATTTGCAAAGGAATATTAACTTTAATTCTCCGGGTCACCGCGGGGGTAAAAAGGTTGGCTTTGCGCTACACCGCTGTTCCTCTAGATGGCGGACTTTAGTACCAAACAACCACTAGGCGAAGTGTTGACTTCACATAGGATTAAGCTTCTTGGTGGTTAAAAATAATAGTAGTAATAATATAGAGGTGTGGGGCTGTTTTTCCCCTTTGGGGTATTTATTTATTGCAGGGAAAAGTCATTGATTTTCCTAAGCAAACTGTGTTTCTCCTTCGCTTGGTGGAAAATAAAAAACTGTTTGAATAAATAAGTTATTTCTGAACATTTTGTTGTCAAAGTGTTAAATGTTCCCGTCATTTTTATTCAAACACTAACATGATTACAGCCAATTATATATTCACCAGTGTTCTTTATTTTAGCGTGATTGTACTTGTCACTAATAAAACAGAGGCATAATGGATCGCTACTGTTCTGGATTTTCAAGCAATTTTGTGTAATTTGATTGAATTATACATCTTATCTGCTACTTTTTTATTTTTATATTTGGAGATCCTATTTTCTTGAAAATTGCAGTTCTATGCTTGTTTTACTGTTTTTTCCGGTAACATACATTTCAGTAATGCCGAGAAATAGAAAGAATCTCTTTGAAATGTCGGAAATCAGTTGGTTACACACACACACACACACACACACACACACACACACACACACACCCCTACTTCAGCATCGGGAAGACTTGAACTCTATCAAGGGAGTCCGGGCAGTGGCTGTGCTTTCCTGACAAGTTCAATGCCAAGGAAACTCCCCTTTCGCCCCAAAGGCAGTCACCTCCTTGCCTGATGGAGTCTTTGGGGCTTTATCTCTTTCCGGTAATGATACTGTTGGATGTCTGGGGCTTCAAACATGCCGAGGCAAGCCGACCATGGGTTCTGTTCATATGCAATATGTATCAAGGGGATGGGATATACGCAGCACAGCTGAAAGATAAACTGTATACACCACTGTAATTACACAACCCTCAAGTGCCCTACCTACCAACTCATCCTCCACCTCCCCACAATTACAACCATTATGTATTTGGGCTTTTCTTTGGGCTTCAGACATACTTAAAGGAGTAGCATCAATTTACACCCCGCTTTAAATCATTACTTTTTTTTTTTTTTAATGGGTGAAACCCTTCTACTCAGTGTCCGTATTTTGGAGCAAATTAAGGAACAAACCCGAGAGCACATGGGCAGGACTATAACCTTATAGGGCCGTCTCCGAAACTGTAGGAGCAGAGAATGTGTAGTTCTCTTCCCAGGAAATCTTTTCAGCTTCTAGGACACGACTCAAACGCCCCGCTAGGAGCTGCCGCTGTGAGATGGAGCCAAAGGCTCTGACAAGTGGCTTGTGTATGACCCAATATTTATCAATAACAACAACAACAAAATCAAGTGAAACCGAGGCTTGGGGTTTTGAACTGACTACGAAGCCCTGGCGGATACACACGGGCGAATAAAGTCTCTGGAGACCAGTTGGCTCCATTTGTCTGCCCTGGGGAGCAATCCCGGGGCAAAATCCAGTGCTAATTGATCTCAACCAGCCGCAAGATCAGCTGTAAATGTTAGAGGGGACAAAGAAAGAGCAGTGTGCTCTAAAGATACTCTGAGCACTTTTTCAAGCAAATAGGGGCGTGTAATCAATAGCATGTACATGAATATAAAGAGAGAAGGAGAATTACTTTAATTAATTAGGAAATAATGTTTCATGCACAATTCCAGACCTCCTCAATACCCAGATTCTCTCACTCGCTAGTTATTTTGTGATCTGGACCTAGAACTCCCTCTATGAAACCCTTCAGGCCCAGTTTTGTGATGTGAGACAGTTAGTAGCGTATACTTAGCTTAATTGGGGGCCTTTCTCTCTTCTTTGGGGGTGTTTATTCTAAGGCCAAAGGGTGGGTTGCTTGGGCAGAAATCCGAGCGAGCGGAGCGCCTGGCCCTGCAGGCGGCCGGAAAGCCTTAGGCCGAGAAAGCACTGGGGAGAACCTTTCCACCGCGCTGCGCTCGCTCGCTCGCTCGGAGACCACGCGGCCGCCCTCAGCCAGCCGCAGCGCCTGCCTGACAAGAGCTGGGCTTCCTCTGAGTTTCCGTTTCCTAGGTGTCTCTCTTCTTTCTTATCTAACAAGTTCGCGTTCTAGGAGAAAAGAAGAGATGGTGGAAAGAAGGAAGGAGAGAGGGAGGGAGGAGGAGAGAGAAATGGAAGGAGGGAGAGAGAGGAGGAGGAGGAGGTAGAAAGAAAGGAAGACAGAAAGAGACAGCGAGCCCCTTTGCGGTGACGGTTTGTCACAAGCTCAGGGCCAAACTTGCCCGACTGAGCTTTCATCCCAGACATGGCTTTCTTTTTCCCTGCATGTCTCGGGACAAACCCAGGAGGGAGACACCGAATTTGGCGAAATAGATCCACCCGGGATTGTTTAATATACAAATGCCCCCACCACCTCCGCTGTCAGTTCTGAAAAGAAATTGAGCTGGTTTAGTTTTCATTTGGTGACGGTAGCAGCTTGCTTCTGTGCCCTGCTGCATCTAGCTCGCTCTGTCGGATGTCTCCTTCCTGCATGTGGCTTCTTGGGAAGATCCGGAGAGAAGTGGTGTGTAACTGCGCTCCCCCACTGGGTTCAATACTCCTTAGTTGTTATTGAATATTCGAATTAACTTCAGCACCACCACGCACTGGTATTTCAGCTCAGAATTGTGCACTCTATCAATACAAGCTCACAACCTTTAACTGGTTTCCTCCCCGCACCACCACCACCATCCCCCCCGCCCCCCGCCCGCGTTCACCATGGCAGATGACCTATAAAGTCCAAAAATATTGATCTGTTGGTGCGTACTTCCAGTCTGATGTGCAAAAACCAGACATCTAAGCTGAAAGTTGCCTTTTCAGAAGGGGAGGGGGGATCTGGAGATGAAACCTAAAAGCAAGGCCTCTCTCCGGCTGGATTACACTTGGCAGGCGTGGACGACAAAGGAGCTCAGGGTGAGCGCGGAGGGAGGAGAGGAGAGCAGAGGCGTGCTGACTAGCGAGTCCGTCCGCGAAGCTCAGTCGCCAGGAACCGCGGCCCCACAGCCATTGCCACCCCAAGAGGGTGGGCAGACAGGACCTTTGGCAAACACTGGTGCCACAGGTTTTGTTCCGCTTTGGGTTGGGTAGGGTGGGGCGTGGGACGGACCTAGAAGAACCAGCACTAGAGAGCGAAGAGGCAGGTGGGTATGAACTGTGCGCATTGGTTTGTCCTGGAAGTTTTTGTGTTTGGTTGGTTGGATTTTTGTTTGTCTTGTTTTGGGGGCTTGGTTTTAATTTTTGGTAAGAAAGCAGACATTTTATTATTACTTTCTCTCCTGGACTAAGGGAGGCTTTGGGACTGAGGTTCTCCGAGTACCCTTAAGCATGCAGTTTTCCCTCTCCTTATTCCTCTCCAGACTTACAATGGGCATTAGTTATTTCCTGTATTATATATCCATCTCTCACACAGCCCTTGAGTACCCTACACGTTTTGTGTGCGTTTACTGTTGAGGGCTGACCGTTTCTGAGCTGACCACCTAACAGTTGCAACTTAGTCACACATCCCCCCCCTCCCCAGTTTTCTTTCACAAATGCAGTTTGGGGGACCTTCTGAAAGGGTGCTTCAAAACACGGGGGATTTTATGTCTGTGTTCTCAGGAAGGTGATTTAGGCTCCCACTGAAAATCACACTGATGCTCCGAAAAACTAAGACCAGTGATGGGATAGTTAAGGCCCCTGGGTCATAGGAGCTCTGCACTTTTCCAGCCTGCAAGCTTTTGTTTCACTGTGTGTGTGTGTGTGTGTGTGTGTGTGTGTGTGTGTGTGTGTTTATGAAATCATTTTCTTTCTTTTCCTTTCAAGATGCATTGATGGACAAACCAGGAAAGACAGCATAGTCATACATGCTGGATTGTGTAAGTCTATTTGCTTCCTTTTCAGAAAGACTAGGATGGGGTGGGGAAGAACTAGGAAACACAGCCTTATCTTCCACTTCCAGTTCTGGGACCATACGACTTTCCTTCTCTCTCTTCTCTCTTCATTCTTTCCTGTCCTCTTGGGAAAGTAGACTGCACTGATTCCTTGGGCAACTAGGAGAAAATACAGACATTCACTTTTCAGGGCTGGCTTGCCCAGCTGGCGTGTGAGAGAATTTCTCCGAATTGGATCTGATCTGCAAGTGGAGCAAAGCCTCCCTTCTTACTGACCAGGGGCTCCAACTTCTTAAACTACCCACTCTCAAAAGTCCCAAGCTGCTGGCAAATAGCAGAAAACACAAAAAAGGGCAGCAGGCCTTCCTATTCACCAGAGATGCTGGGGTATTCTACAGAGAAGTTGTTCAGAGAAACTCAAAGGGTCTTGGCTCTAGGGTGATGACATTATCCTGTGAGTCTCTCTGGGGTTGGTGGCACCAGGAGTTTTGGGGTGTCAGTGGATCTGGCTTCACTGCACATGGAACGCATGGCTATGTCAAAGAGGCGTGCCCAGAGAACTCCATGGGTTTCCATGAAGACTACTTCCCCCCTCTTCTTCCTCCTCCTTTTAACTTTCTGGTTTCTGAGGTGGTTCCCTAGCTTATAGAAGTTAAACATTTCGACTCTCAGATATGAGGCTCTCCCATAGAATTTTTTTTTCTCAAGGTTCTCAAGCAAAATTGCCGGTGCCACAATGTTATGATGGAAGGATGCTGAAATGACAGCCCTAGTAGACGCTTGTCTTAATCATCGGCTTCTTAATTTAGTTTTAGAGCCGTGTGTGTGTGTGTGTGTGTGTGTGTGTGTGTGTGTGTGTGTGTACCCACTCCCCGCACATATGCGCGCCCTCGAGGACATTAAGGGTGCGCGCATGAGCCTGCAGAGAGCAGCCTCTGACAACCTGCGGCTCCCTAATGAGTGACGAGGCAGGGCTGCTGAGGAAAAGTAACACTTCCCTGGTGTGAAGACCTCTTACTGAGAAGTTTAGTTCACTACTGTTCTCGCAAACCTAATCGTATAACCTGTAACCAAAACCCACAGAACAAGGCTACAACAGCTAAAGAGTAACTTCTAATCACTAAATGTTAGCACCATTACCTGCTGTTAGGGAGCGATTACAGACAAGTTGGCTCTAGGGAGGGCGGACTTCATTTGTTACAGACTCTCTTGGAAAATACCTGGATGTCTCAGCATGGTATCTGCTGACTCCCACGTGTCAAGGGGTCACAAACGGTCCTGTGCATTTGTAAGAAGAGAACTTTAGCTAGAGTTTGTCCCTGCTCCCAAGGGAAAGGTGGAGATAGATAATATGGCCCACCCTTGTTACTAGAAGGCAAGGAAGGTCCCAAGCAAAGAATTGCCCCCAAGGAAGACAATGTAACATCCACCCTCAGAAAGGAAATGAAAATGAGCTACTCCCTGCTCAGATGAAGTATGCTGTGGAGTCTTGGAGGTTAATTAAAAAATCTAAAAGAAATAATCTAATTCATTTCCCAAGACACTCTTCCATTGGAATTGCTCACCATACAATTCTTGTCCTCTTTTGGGGATGGGTGGGTGGTGAATGAAAACTGAGGCCTACAAGTTCACCACTATGTAAACCAACAAGTCGCACTGATATGCTGTTATATCTACTACTTCACGAACACTACACATTTGCAGATTCATAAGTGTGAGGTTAAATTGATTAGGAGGGAAACTTGTCCTGATTGGGGGTGGGGGGGACGACTTTGTTTCCGGTCTGAGACCACTGGCTGCCTGCCCTGTCTTCTGAAGGTAATCACAGAGGCTGAGGAGGCCTTTATGTGCTGAGAGAAGAGGCCCATGGTGGACGTGGGCAGGACTTCAAATCCAATTTGCACCCAAATTGGTTGGTAGGATATACAGAGCCCCATCCAGAGACTTTCAGCTTCACCATACTTTGTCCAGAAGCCCCTTCCCCCGTTACAGCTAACAGCAGATCTAAAAAGAAACCATTGCTGATACAAATATAAGCCGCTGAGTAAACAGTGCATGTTTTGTTAAAGAAGGCTGATATAAATATATCTGTGTGCATTCTGATATATAGTCCCATCTCATCATAAAGAGCAATTAAAATTATTTAAAGGGATTCAAACTTACTTTTTTGGAAATTACAAATAACCTTTGCATCAGGAAACTAGTTTTAATATTATATCAAACTGTATTCTATATTTTTACTGTAAAATGCCCTATTTTGAGAGATTTGCATTCATGCAACCTTAAAATAACACAGCACATCCTTAATTTGCATGCAAAAACATTTTCCAGGCCACTATAAGCATTGACATATAAAATCAGATTATGGCAGCTCTTACTTCACAAAACCCAGTTTTTGCCTTTTGAAAGTAAACAGCAGAAAACCTTACTTCGCCTGCTAATTTCTTCTACAGGGTAACAAAACAATGCACACTTAGCTTTAACCTAAGAAGCACCTCAAAACATTAAAAATTCATCAGTCAGAGCTGGTGTTGTATTCAAGGAACACTCCTCCAGTTCACTGCTGAGCTCAGATTGGAATAAAATGTCCAATGTTAACAAACAATACCCACGTTTGGCACTTTGTGTATTAAATTGATCAAACAGATTTTAGGAGACACAATGCACAATTTGTACAGACCTGATTGAGTTAATATAATATCAGCAAATTTTACATCGAAATGATTCTGTTTCTTTTCTTTGTGTTTAAAACCAGCACAGATTACAAATTTTAATGATCTGAAAATGTTTGGTATACAAAATCATGCTTATTTCAGTATTAGCAAAAACACAAGAAATTTTTCAACACAAACACCCAGCTGTGTCTATTTTAAAAGCAGTTCAATGACAGCTTGCACTTATGAGCATGCAATCAGCTAATTTCGCTTTTTTTTTTCTTCTGTGTTAATCAACACTTTCCTTCCTGCATATCAGAGTACAAATAGTATAGTTACTCCACATCAGTAAATGTTTACGTAACCTGTCCTTTCCCAAGAATCCGGTTACACCGAATCATTTCACGCTAGACCGACTACGAAAAACGTACCGGGCCGTCCACCTCAGAGGGAGCCCCGAGAGCCATTATAAGCGGTGGTGAGAAGGGGGGCTGGGGGGATGGGGAGGAGTAGGTGGAGGAGTGGAGGGGAGAGGAAAGGAGGGAGGGAGGAGGGGGTGGGTGAGCGAAAAGGGAAGACGGAAGAGGGGAGGAGGAAGGAAAGCCAGCCAGTTGAGGAACCACTGTGAAGAATGGGCCTGAGGAGGAGAAAGGGTGGCAGGGGAAGTGAACCGGACGACTCAGGCTCACAGATCTCTAGCTGGGTTGGCAAAGCCCACTGCCTCGCCAGGCTTCTGTGAGAAACCCCAAGCTTAGAAATCAACCTTTGGCGCCGCGGATGTGGCTTGCTAAGTTGATTGCTAGAACCCTGGAATTTTTCTTCATGCATAGCTTGTTTTAAAGTAAGCGGATATGTAGGAAGAGATCCAACCAGTGAAAGGATATTCGGGGACAAATGTTCAAAGATCCCTTACAACATTCCTGTTTATAATTGTGTATATTATTCTCTCCAAAGTTTCTCTCTCTTTTCTTCCCCTCTCCCTGCGCCCCATTTCAAAGTTGGGTATGGGAACAGTGGGATACCTCCCTATTATTTTGAGTATCACTATTATTATTATTATTACATTTTTATGGGAGATTTTAACGTCACACATAGGCCCTGCTTTTTCTCCCTCCATTTTTTAAAAAAATACCAAGTCTGCCAGATCATTTAGCTAAGAGTTCATCAAAGTGGAGAATGCTTGCATGGCTGGGGTATTTTACCTTAAAGAGGAGGGGAAAGGTACTCGTGACCTATGCGTCTCCACCTCCCTCTTCTCTTGGGCTAACACCTCCTTACAACGTGGCGTGCTTCGAGCCTGTGAGAGCTGAGAAGCTTCTGGTCTGTGTGCTCCGCGCTAAATTCCAATCCCTGGGAAATGCTGGGCCTTAGCCCTGGCCCTGGCCGCACGACCCTTTTAAAGCCCTTGAATCCCAAGCTATCCACTCATTTCAGCCTCCTCACCAAACCATCCCTAATCCCCAGAAGCCGGGACTGTCTAATCCATGTTCCCCAGGCTCCCAGGAGCATTCCAGCGGCATCCAGGAAGGGCAAGAGCGTATTTCGACATACTGACGTTTCAAGATTGAGGTTTTAAAGACATAAACCATTTGTAACATGGGGGTAAAGGAGCAAACATAGGATTAAAAAAAAAAAAAAAAACAAGAAAGGAAGTAGACGCCCACTGTTATAATTTTCTTCCATGTTAAGCAAAATGAAAATATTTCCAGGGTGATCGATCGCGGCTACCAGCTTCCAGTACTGCCTAGAAGCTGAAGAGGAGGTGGGGTGCCGAGGAGAAAACGCCACCCGGTCACCCGCGCGTGAGCGCGAATCTTGGAGTGAAGAGAGACATACGGAGCGCGCACGTGTTACCTGCTTTATTTCGGGACTGTTTGGTACTGTGTTCGCGCTGGGCAGCTCTCGGCCCGGAAGGCCGCCCCCGCACGCCGCCCTCAGCCAGCCCCGCTTCGCGGCCGAGCTCGCCGCCGAGGGCCTCGGAAACCAGTAAGTACCGGCCTGGCCGCGGCCGCCCCCGCCCCATTTCCCAGGCCAGGCTCCCCCCGAAAGCCGGCTCTCCCCGGCCGCTGGCCCATCCTCTCCGAGGGCGCTTTCCCCGGCTGCTGCGTCTCTTAAGGTTCACGCCCTCTTCCCGCACCCTCACAGCTCGCCCCTCCGCCGCGCCCCCGCTCTTGGAGACAAAATTGGATACAAACTTTAATCAATAAGGATAAATATTGACGCGCAAAAGGAAAATAATCCCATACAGGGAGGAGGCCGCAGGCGAGCGGCCGGGGCCCGGGGCGCACGCCCCGCGCTAATCCTGGCCGGGTGGGCGAGCTCCCGCCGATCCCCGCGCGGCTCCGGGGTCCGGGCCCCGCCACCCGGAGGGGGGCAGGCACAGGGGGCGGGGCCGGGGCGGGGCCGGGGTGGGCGGGCCCTGGGCCGCCGATTGGTCGACGGCCAGCCAGACGCTCCCGCACGCCGCCGCTCTGATTGGTGCAGCGGTAGGAAAGGTTAAACCAAAAATTTTTTTACAGCCCTAGTGTGCGCCTGTAGCTCGGAAAATTAATTGTGGCTATAGCCGCCTCGATCGCTGTCTCCCCAGCCTCGCCGCGGCCGCTCCGGGACGCGCCCGCCCGCCGCCCGGCTCTCCCCCCCTTCGGGCTGCCGCTGCTGCTGCTGTGACTGCTGCGGCGCGAGGAGGAGGAGGAGGAGGCAGCGGGGGAGGGGGAGGCCGGGCGCGGAACGGAGCGGGGCGCTGCACCCCGGGCGGCGGGTTGCCTCTGCCTCTTGCTTTTTTTCTTCTCTCTCTCTCTCTCTCTCTCTCTCTCTCTCTCTCTCTCTCTCTCTCTCTCATCTCTCATCTCTCTCTTTTCTCGCTCTCTCTCTCTCTTTTCTCGCTCTCTCTCTCTCTAATTCTTGAGGGGTGGTTGCAGCTTTTGCTACATGCCTTGCCAGCGCCGGAGCCTGCGGTCCAACTGCGCTGCTGCCGGAGCGCTCAGTGCCGCCGCCGCCGCCGCCGCCGCCGCCACCCGCTCCC
Organism: Peromyscus leucopus; assembly: GCF_004664715.2. Classification (NCBI taxonomy): domain Eukaryota; kingdom Metazoa; phylum Chordata; class Mammalia; order Rodentia; family Cricetidae; genus Peromyscus; species Peromyscus leucopus. The sequence continues at coordinate 18,365,263 of NC_051075.1, forward strand.
CCCGCGCCCCGCTTCGAACCTACCGGCCGCCCGCCGAGCCGCTACCCGGCTACCGCGCCGCTGCCGCCGCCGCCGCTGCCGCTGCCGCCGCCCCCCGACGCCTGGGTGATGCTGGACATGGGAGATAGGAAAGAGGTGAAAATGATTCCCAAGTCCTCGTTCAGCATCAACAGCCTGGTCCCCGAGGCCGTCCAGAACGACAACCACCACGCGAGCCACGGCCACCACAACAGCCACCACCCCCAGCACCACCACCACCACCATCACCACCACCACCCGCCGCCGCCCGCGCCCCAGCCGCCACCGCCGCCCCAGCAGCAGCAGCAGCCACCCCCGGCCCCGCAGCCCCCGCAGGCACGAGGAGCCCCGGCCGCCGACGACGACAAGGGCCCACAACCGCTTCTGCTCCCGCCACCCGCCGCCCTGGACGGGGCCAAGGCCGACGCGCTGGGAGCCAAAGGCGAGCCGGGCGGTGGGCCCGCCGAGCTGGCGCCCGTCGGGCCGGACGAGAAGGAGAAAGGCGCGGGTGCCGCCGGGGGGGAGGAGAAGAAGGGGGCGGGCGAGGGCGGCAAGGACGGGGAGGGGGGCAAGGAGGGCGACAAGAAGAACGGCAAGTACGAGAAGCCGCCGTTCAGCTACAACGCGCTCATCATGATGGCCATCCGGCAGAGCCCGGAGAAGCGCCTGACGCTCAACGGCATCTACGAGTTCATCATGAAGAACTTCCCCTACTACCGCGAGAACAAGCAGGGCTGGCAGAACTCCATCCGCCACAACCTGTCCCTCAACAAGTGCTTCGTGAAGGTGCCCCGCCACTACGACGACCCGGGCAAGGGCAACTACTGGATGCTGGACCCGTCCAGCGACGACGTGTTCATCGGCGGCACGACCGGCAAGCTGCGGCGCCGCTCCACCACGTCCCGGGCCAAGCTGGCCTTCAAGCGCGGGGCTCGCCTCACCTCCACCGGCCTCACCTTCATGGACCGCGCCGGCTCCCTCTACTGGCCCATGTCGCCCTTCTTGTCCCTGCACCACCCCCGCGCCAGCAGCACTTTGAGTTACAACGGCACCACGTCGGCCTACCCCAGCCACCCCATGCCCTACAGCTCCGTGTTGACTCAGAACTCGCTGGGCAACAACCACTCCTTCTCCACCGCCAACGGGCTGAGCGTGGACCGGCTGGTCAACGGGGAGATCCCGTATGCCACACACCACCTCACGGCCGCTGCGCTCGCCGCCTCGGTGCCCTGCGGCCTGTCGGTGCCCTGCTCCGGGACCTACTCCCTCAACCCCTGCTCCGTCAACCTGCTCGCGGGCCAGACGAGTTACTTTTTCCCCCACGTCCCGCACCCGTCAATGACTTCGCAGACCAGCACGTCCATGAGCGCCCGGGCCGCATCCTCCTCGACGTCGCCGCAGGCCCCCTCGACCCTGCCCTGTGAGTCCTTAAGACCCTCTTTGCCAAGTTTTACGACAGGACTGTCCGGGGGACTGTCTGATTATTTCACACATCAAAATCAGGGGTCTTCTTCCAACCCTTTAATACATTAACATCCCGGGGACCAGACTGTAAGTGAACGTTTTACACACATTTGCATTGTAAATGATAATTAAAAAAATAAGTCCAGGTATTTTTTATTAAGCCCCCCCCCATTTCTGTACGTTTGTTCAGTCTTTAGGGTTGTTTACTATTCTAACAAGGTGTGGAGTGTCAGCGAGGTGCAATGTGGGAGAATACATTGTAGAATATAAGGTTTGGACGTCAAATTATAGTAGAATGTGTATCTAAATAGTGACTGCTTCGCCATTTCATTCAAACCTGACAAGCCTATCTCAAAAGGCTGCCAGATTTCCATGTGTGCAGTATTATAAGTTATCATGGAGCTATCTGGTGGACGCAGGCCTTGAGATCAACCTAAATTATGGAGAGAGTTTAAAAAAAAAAATGTTAAACTGTAATTTGTATTTAAGAATTTGTAGTAAAGGTGCCCAAGAAATTATATTGGCCATTTATTGTTTTGTCCTTTTTTCTTTAAAGAACTGTTTTTACCTTTTGTTTACTTTTAGACCAAAGATTGGATTTTAGCAAATGCACTTGGTATACTAAGTATTAAAACAAACAAACAAACGAAAAAGCAAAGTTGTTTAGTTGGCAACACTGCCCATTCAATTGAATCGGAAGGGGACAAAATTAAGGATTGCCTTCAGTTTGTGTTGTGTATATTTCGATGTATGTGGTCACTAACAGGTCACTTTTATTTTTTCTAAATGTAGTGAAATGTTAATGCCTATTGTACTTATAGGTAAACCTTGCAAATATGTAACCTGTGTTGCGCAAACGCCGCATCAATTTGAGTGATTGTTAATGTTGTCTTAAAATTTCTTGATTGTGATGCTGTGGTCGTATGCCCGTGTTTGTCACTTACAAAAATGTTTACTATGAACACACAGAAATAAAAAAATAGGCTAAATTCATATAGATCTTGATATTTTTGTCTCTTTTATTAAGTAGAGCTAATTTGCCAGATACATTCAATTTATAGGTAATTCGAAAGCTTTTTCAGTCAAGTTGGAGTTTAAGCTGCTCCTTTAATTTCAACTGAGACCAAAATTGAGAATAGTATCCTTTTTTTCCCCCTTTGTGAAACAGTTTTACCAGGAGCAGGTTACTTAATTAATGCTAGCTTTAAATGAAATATAGGCTTTTCAGCTGATATCTTTGTTTTTGTAGATATACAGCAAAAAAAGACATTCAATTTTATGTGTATAGCTGTTTATTCTGTGCTTATTTTAAATTCAGTTGATAGAATGCCCTTTATATATATTGTTCCAGGTATCTTGTTCATGGAACTTGGCAAATTATAAATAAATATATGTATATAGTTAGAAGTGAATAATGAACACATTATATATGTGTGTATATATACACATATATACATATATGAGTACGTATATATATGTGTGTATATATATCCCTTCAGTTCAGGTACAATTTGCGCTATGAATGCTGCAAACATTTTTGTTAAATATTTGTATTTATACTTTCTAAGTCAGCATTTATTTTTGTGGCTGTTTACCCACAATGAACGAATTCTAATAAAGATGTGCTGAGTTGCAATGTAGAGCTTGCTGAAGTGATCACCTGTTGTAATGACTCACAGACGGATATTGATATTTAAATTTTTAATTACAACAATTTAAAATTCTAGTTACTCAGTGTAAAATACTCCATCTTCCCTCTCCATTTTTACAACACAGAGGTATTTGTTTGATTCTCTTTTCAATATATTTGTATAATTTAATTTACAGACATGTTTCTTTTGCTTAAATTGAATCATTTTTTGCTTTAAGTGCAGTATGCATATATATGAGATACATTGCATGTGTATATATATGCATATATATGAAACAAAATGAAAACTTTTTCAATTGTTTCAGACAGCCCACTTGCTATAATTCCAGAAAATAATTAGAAAACCCGAGTTAAAGGTTTAGTAATTAATTGGATCCTGTGGTGATTCTGTGGAAGACAAGTTGTTCATTTGTTACATTTGTATAGTCTGAAATGTGTTCTGCAGTATTGCAATAAGCTGGCCACTTCTTACAATGGGCCCAGTGAAAAATAATCTGTCCCTAAGATGTTATCAGCAAACACTTAGAGAGTTGCTCAGGGAAGTGTGTGTGTGTGGGGGGGGGTGACTAGTGGAGAAGCAGGTTGGCTAAAATTGATTTGAAATTCAGAATAGCTGATGTTGGAAAATGGGGGTGGCTGGGTTGTGAATGGAGAGAGGAAGAAAGGGAGCAAGGGAAGAGGGGAGAGAGGGGAGAGAGAGAGAGATCTGGAAATTTTGAAAAGCTGGAATCAAATTTAGAAGACAGGGATAAGCAAAAATAGACTGAGATGACTAGTTTGAGTATCTCCTTTAGGGAGACAAGATTGTTCTTAATGTGAGACTAGATTCACCTTAGATATAAGTTTCTTGAAATCTAACAGTTGTTTAAAGTGAATCACAAAAGAAAGTACCACAAATTACTGTTTAAAAAAAAAAAAAGGAGAAGGCCAGTATGGGCTTAGACACAAGAAATGTTCATCGAGAGGCAAACTAGCTTGGAGAAAGGCCTACATTTAGGCTGGGGGAAAAGATGATGATATATTGCTTGCTTCTGTTATGGGTTTTATGTGTGGAATGACTATATACTATCACAGAGGAAATGCAGTATTGCAAAAGCTGAAACGAAACTGAATTCACATAGTAAAACTAAAAGATAGATACTGAAGAAACATTTTTATGTGTATTTTCCCTCTGGCCAAAGTAAATTAACTATCTACACTTATTGGTGATTTTATGAAATGTTTATCTAGAAGATAGAGAAATATAATTTCAATGGCAACTTTTTGTACTTTGAAGTCTTCATAAAGACTTCTTAAATTCATGGAACTAAGGATTGGAGTAGTGCTCTAGCACATGTCTAATTTACAGATGTAGTGGATGTGGTTGGAAATTAATTTATTAGGCTTCCTAGACATGAAAAAGAATATATGGAAAGAGAAGTTGGTAACGGCTTTCTGAAGCCCAGTGTGTGAACACTTATTTCATTTATCCTGATCTAGCCTCCCCTCCCTCCTGATACCCTCTTTTAAAAACCACAATCTGGTATGTCATTTGGTACATTTAGTTTTGCTTCAGACTGGTGGTTACAATGTTTTACTGTGTTGTCACCAATGGCTGCAGGTTACAGTTAGTTCATTCCAGACCAACATTGCTGAAACTTTTTGGTGATTATTTTCTTTAAAACTTATAATTGCTTAAGATGAAATGGAGGCTGCCCTTTTTGAAATTCTTTTGGAAAAGAAAATGATCACAATTTAAACACTGAAACTACAAATGATAATATTACAGATTTAGTGTTTTACTTTGACATAATTGAAAGTTAACACAATTGTTACTACATAAACACAGAAGAATGATAAAAAAAAACACAGCGGTGAAGGAGTTTCTTCATCTAGTTGCAAAATTGGAAATCAGGTAAATCTGAAACTGTTCAACATAAGTGTCCTTCTAGTCAAAGTACTCTTCCAGAGGCTTCTATGTCTGGAATCACAGGGGGGGGGGATGTCTTGAAGTGTATTGACTATAATATGTATTCAAGTTGGTCCATATTTTACTCCAATAGACGGGTAAATCAAATATATTAGAATTCTATATGAAAGTATGATTTTTTACAACGTGTATTTTCTACTTTCTCACCGAGGAATTTGCATGCATTGAAATAATTTTAATTTTGATGAATTAGTTTTGTCAACAGCTAATGTAGTTGGTTGTTTTTAAGGCTGAACGCCTGCTGGAGAGTGAGGTTAACAAAGGGTGAAGGTGATGATCACTAGAGCTTTTAGGGCTGGCTGAGACCCGGCTGCTGAGGTTGTGTAACTGTGCCTAGAGGGCGGGGTTCCTGTACGTTCCTACTTCAGCAGACAACCTGCCCCCAGCACCGCTCCAATTGCTGCCAGACAGATGGAAAGCTCCAAAGGAAAAATCTGCGCAGCCCTTCCAAGAAGCAGGGTAGGTGAACAGTGAATTTTACATTCCCCTCGCATTATGCTTCTACTCCAGGCCGGATCCTGGAGTTACAAAAAGAATAAGGGTCACCTAGATTCTCTTTCACAAAAATGTGCCCGAATTCTTCCTACCTGTAAGAGTTTAAAGGCGTTTGAGACCTTCCAGTTAGCTGAAAACTCCATTTTCGATTTTTTTTTTTTTGCTTCCAATTTCCCGCTTTTTTTCTCACCCCAATTGCCCTGCCTTACCATTCCTCCACGAACCCCTCCCCCAACCCCAATAGTTAAAAATAAGCCATCTTTTAGTTTTCAGCTCCTCAGTTGACCCTTTTCCTCACTCCATCGGTCGGTTCTTGGAGACCTTGTCCTGGGAAGGTAGGCCCAGGGTCTCTGGGCTGCGAATATATGACGTAGTGTTATGTTTTGTCTTTCTCCCTCCCGATTTGGTGCCCCCCACCCCACCCCACCCCCACCCCCAATCCAAGGTTCTGCTTGATGCTGTCTGGAAGGCTGTGGAGGCGAAGGACTTGAGAACCGTGAACACTCTCACCCGGCGATCGGTAAGTCAGAGTCCTCTTTGCCTCACGTGGTGGTGGTGGGTGGTTAGTGTGTCCCACAGGCTGCTGTGGACGGACCCTGAGATCCAGACTCTTGTACACTTAAGTGCTCTATTTTTTTCCTTCCTCACTTGGAAATTGTTCTTGGTGAGTGGATTCCAACAGCCATAGGTGGAAGAATGCATGATTTGTCCACGTGAGCAGAAATCATGGTGGATGCCTAGGTAAAAATGATTTAGATATTTCAAAGGAGGAAGAAAAGAAGATAAATGTGTATGGAAAAGGCAACGGGAGACTGTAACAGGTTCAGAAGTTGTTAAGGTTATTCGTTTAATGGAAATAGGATTTCTGAATATCATGGCTGCTTCAGAGGACGAGGGAATTTAATGTTCAAACCCGGGATTATTTACCCTCGGCCACAAGATGAAACTCTTTATAATCAGAAACATCTCTCTCTCTCTCTCTCTCTCTCTCTCTCTCTCTCTCTCTCTCTCTCTCTCTCTCTCTCTCTCTCTCTCTCTCTCTCTCTCTCTCTCTCTCGCTGTCCTAGCTCTATTTTCACACTGGCATTGCCGGCCTCACTCCGGTACGGCCCTCTCTCACCAGCTCCTTGGCCTCGGTCAAGCCAGGGTAGTCAGGACTAAGAGGATCTATCTGCTCCCGGTCGAGTTCAGCGGCCGGTTTAAGGGCAAGAGACTACCTGGTCTCTTGGAAAAACTAGGGAAATGAGCACCGTTCTGGGCTTGACTTTGTCCCTGCTGGGAATAGCTCAGTTCCCGGCTTTGGAAATCTCAGGCAAATAATTGATTTTTAATACACACTTAGGAGCCGGCGCTCTAGGCTCCAGAGTCTGGCTGTCCCAGGGTGGCTGCGAGCGCGCCAGACTCTGGCTGGCTCCTCCCGAAGCTCCCGAGAGGCCGGGCTGCGGTGTAGGGATGGCCTGCCCGGTGCCTCGGGGCTCCGACTGACTTTGGAGGGGGAGCCGGGGCTGGACTCCTAGTAGAGAGGCCGGGGTCGGCCGGCGGCGTTGTGGTCTCAGGTTTGGGACTAACAGCAGAACGTGAACCGGTGCTGTAGAGCTGGCTGGGGCCGCTCGGCAGCTCGGCTTTTGGGTGTGGGTCCCCGCTCGGATCACCGCCGCCTGCCTCCCTCCCTGCCCAGGGAGCCGCGCTGCCCGCGAGCCGCAACGCGAGGGCGCTCTAGCCCAGCGCACGGTCGCCGCGGGGGGGAGGAGGGGGGACCGGCCTCCAGAGCCAGGCCGCTTGCGTCCCAAACCTTTCCCTTCTTTCTTAGACTTCTTTGATCGCTCCCCGTCTCCCTAGAAGTTGTTAGTCTTTGTTTGCCAGGTGCGGTTTCAGATCTCAGCACTCACCCGGTGGTTGGTAAAAACTGATTTTACAATAGCCCTCGATCACTTCTGTCTGGTTCTCCGTTTCTGCCCACGCCTCCGGGTGTTTTGGAAAGAGCCTCCGGGTAGGAATTTCCTGAACGCTAGGAGCACCCTGGAGTTGGGGGAGACAAAAGCCGGGTTGGGGAGCAGATTCCCGCAGAAACACGGAGATTTGCTAGGAATTACCTTCCTTTCGGAAGAACTGGACCGAAAAGATAAGGGGGGATGCGGAAGGATGCTTCCACCTGCACCTCCCACCTCCCTCTTCCAACAGTCACGTTTAGTGGTTAAACCTTCACACCGCTACATCCTGGCCCTTTAGCAAAACTTAAAATAGGCAGAAATTCCAAGACTGATCAGAGGAGTTACTTGAGATCATAACAAATAACTGAGAATTCTGTATGTGAAGCTGTCGGGAGAGACGATGGAATGCGCCACACCTCTCCCGGGCCTGTGGCCTACAGCATTTAACCGTCTTTGGCACTGCGGGAAAGCCGCACAGGAGGAAAGAGCCTGTAGCTTTTGGCGAGATTTGTAACTTCTGGTGGGTATGAAAGAGCATGTTCAATAACTAACTACAGGTTTGGATATTCATTTTCGGCTAGAGCTGAATTTTCCTATTTGCTAGCTTCTCGTGGTTGAAATAGCTTTCCTTTTTCCTCTCCTCTCACTGCTTCACTCTTTGTGTGCTTTAAGGAGCAATGGTATCTCCCTGCATAGGCGGATTTTGTTTATTTGCTTGTTTGTTTTAATTCCTTTGATTGAAGAGGCAGACTGAAAACTGTAATGGGGTTAGAGAGAATTGTGTCTCGGTTGGTTCTTTCATTTTCTCATGACTCTGAAATTTAATGACCTAATCATTGTTGTTTGAAGTTAAATTATCTGTTAAATTAGCCCTAAACAATAACTGATGATATTTTCCTTTTGGGTCTGGTTGCCCCTGAGTTCTTGGCCATAGGTGGATATAACAGGAGTCAAGGAAAATTCTTGATTGTGCACTATTATAAAAATAATCAGACTCAATCTTTATGTACGGCAATGTTAGAGATAAATTTTTTTCAAGATTAATTGGGCTTTATAAATTGGAAATTCTTTTTAGAACATGTGCTTGAGAAAGCTAGACTTAAGCATGAATGTGAATGAGCATTTCTGTAGATAAAAGATATAAACACAATCTCCATTACTGTCTAGAGGCAAAATCTGAAAGGGATTACATACCCCTGGCGGCTTATAATTTCTCACAAAAGAAAAATTGACTGTAGGAAAACCTGCATTATTGTTTTGATGGAAATTCTAGGAATCTGAAATATAGCTATTTCTTTGAGTCTGACATATGTTCACTCTACATTTATGGTAAGAAACAATCTCGAAATAGTGCAGATCCCCCCCCCTTTTCTATAAAGCTTATGTAGGCTTAGGCTCAGGAGAGAGGGTTTTCATGATATTGAGAAATCAACACCTTTCTCCTTTACTATAAGAGGTAGCTAAAGCATCTTTAAACCCAATAGTATCCGAGTATCTGAGAAAACTTTGAAAATAAGAAGTACTATTGTGTTTGCCCTATTAAAATGTTCTGAATGAATAATTAGAGACTGGGATGAATGTTGAGAAATTCAGAGCAAGAATAAGGTGGTAATTTTATTATTTAATACTTTGATAATTTCTATAATTAATGATGTGATTTTAAAGGTTGGCAAAGCTTTCTTATAAAAAAAGAGTACTCTGCTGACCTTATCAAAAATATTCTGGGAATAATTAAGTAGAATCAGATAGAATTGACAGTAGGTATTGCTTGTTTCTTTATTTATCTTTTTTTTTCTGAGACTAAATACTGTTAATTAAACATGGTGAACTCTGATTGCAGGTTGGAAGACTAAAATCGATCGTTTCTGCATCAATAGTGTTATGTATTACCACATTGATTTGTGTTTATTTATGCAGAGGTTTCAGCTCTTTGCTTCCATATTTCAGCGTGCCCCTCTTTATTTTTTATCACACATTACTTTTAATGAAAGAGTTTATTGTAGGAAGCAAAACACACGTAACGGGTCCATTTTTAAGTACATCTATAAAGTATACTTCAATTCTGGGAGTGTGACCAGTTTACAAAATTGTTTATTCATACTTGACTGTTAGCAATTAGAAACCTGCTTCTGCTTACAAAACCTCATGCTGCTTAAAAGCTTCCGTTCCTTCCTTCACACATTGTGTTGATGTGTTTCGATAAAGGTAGAAAACATGATTTGGTGATCTTGGGTTTAATAGAACGAAACTCATGAATAAGATATCATTTTCAATTGGCATGGCTGGGTTAGCCTTACAAAAATAAGCTAGCCATGAGATTTCAGCAGTGCTTTTTATGAAAAAATCAAGGAGGAATCATTTAAATATAGATATTGGACATTAATTTTAAAACAAGTGCTAACTCCAAATAGGCCAGGGATCCTCATGCAGAAGATACCATTATGAATCCTTATATATTAAATACATGTACACACACATATTCTATTAGTGTGCATGTGTTATTACATCCTTTGAAGATAGCCATGCCCCTTACACTATTACAGCACATGGATAGTATGTACCAGAATTCATCTCAAAACAAAATAGGAAAACTTGGCTCAGTGTGTTCATTATAAGTACAAGGCAAGAGGAGGAGTTGAGATGCACCCATGTTTGTGGTCCTCTGTAGCCATTCTAAAGCACTGAAAAGTTTTGCTTGAAAATTAAAAAACAAAAACGAAAAGTGGCCTACCTTATTGAGGGCTATTTAATATTTAATCTGCAGGACTTTTCTCAGTATGGAGGACCAGTCCTTCCTCTTTAACAGTTGAGAGTACAACTACCAAAAGCATACAGGGATCTTATTTTTTTTTATTCATTGGCTATACTCTACATCCCTCCTAGTGAATGCAAGGTATACAGAAAACAAATGTATTCCAAATTCCTTTTGAGATCAAAGGGACCTTGGGAGATGGAAAGAGAATTCCTTTTTCCTCAGTAGTTGTCCATGGATCGAAGAGGGACCACAGGCAGAAAGAAGGTGGGCCATCCTAGGTTCTAAAGTTTTGCAGAAGATTGAAAGGGAAAGAGAGGAAGGAGGGAGGGCTACCTTTGTTTGTTTCCTTTTCCTGCTCCTAGTCAAGTTTTTGAAGCTAGGTAGTGATGTGGCTGTGGTGGAAGCTAGTAGTGCTCCAAGCTTTCCCAGGAGGTTGGGATTCCTGAGTACCCTGTGTTGAGCAGGCCTTACCAGCCAAGGCACTCCTCACCAACCCCTCCCCTAGTCTTTCACGCAGGCACCAGCTAGTCCTCACGTGCGTGGTGTAGTGGACAGTGTTGACTTGAATTGCTCTCTGGATGCAAGCCTTTCCTGTGAATGAACCCGAAAACACTCGACAGGTCGTGAATAATCGTTTTAATGAGTGTGCAAAGTGTGCGACGGGGTGCACCGAGTTGTCGGGTTAAACAAACAACTTGTACTCTGACCAAATCGGATTGTTAAAGTGCAAAGTGATGTCAGTAGCATTCCCACTGCCTTTCGGAAATCCACAGATCTGACACGCGGGAGTCCAATTTTCCCCATTAAAGAAAAATAACAATATTTTTCAACCGTGTGTGATCTTCTTTAATATTAACCAGAGCCAAACAAAACCTCATTTGAGAATCACAGTCTTTTCTAACTGAAAAAAACAAAACAAAAAGGAGATACAAAGGGAAAAATAAGGGCACATCAGGAATTCTGGGGGGGGGGGGGAGAGAACTGGTGCTTCATATTTCGCCTGTCTGTGGTGATAAGTAGCGTAGAAACTCTTCCTTCTGTAACCTATATCCAAACAACTGGGATGGTAGTTTATTCACATACCAATATTGAGTCTGTACACCTGTGAGGGCTTTTCTGTTGGAAAATTAACTAATAGTTAATGTCCGCATGTTAGTCAGTGTGAAGGAGTGTCAATCCCACATCTATGTTTGGGGGGAAAGTGATAAAAAGGAAATCCTAATGGGTCCCATCGAGAGCGATGACAAAGATTAGGGGTTCTCAAGAGTCACACTCCAGTCAAAACCAGTTTTGTTTCTCTCCAGTTCTTGAAAAGATCCACTTAAAATTGCCTTCATAGACTCCTTGTTCCTTTTATCTTCTTTCATAATTTAGGATATTAAATAAGAAAGTAAGCTTCAAGATGTTTATGAAAAGCAGAGTCCTTGGCACCTTCCTTCTAAAAAGTTAGCAGAGCAGAGAAATGTATAAGGTGTTTCTTTCCCTTGCCAGTTACCTTAGATATATTCAGATATCATATCTAATTTCTCTTCTCCATGATGTTGTAGGGAGATGAGCTTTGATATTTGTATTGGATTCGATGTTATGCTTTTCTCTGTTGAAGATGGCAAGCTTGTCATAGCCCACAGTCTGTACAGTTATCAGTTCTTAACATTTCAATAAGTATGTAAAAATGAAATGTGAAAAGTATAGTAGTAAGAAGACGTAAATATGGAAGCTCAGGTTTGTTCACTTACCCCCATGTTGTTAGTCACATTTCTATATGTCTGTTTTTCTGACCATCCATGTCGCATATGTTTATTTATAACTAATAGCAACTGTGTGAACTACTTGACCTAAAACAAAGTAAACAGTTCTTAGCTAAGTCACTATACTTTTGCTATTATAGCTACTAGTTTTTACACATATGTGTCGATTTAGCCTCACCTGGATAAAATAAAGGGACTGTAATGCTGCTTCTATATATTTTTTTCAAAAGATAAACAAGAGTTTGGCAATTTTGCCTTGTACATAGTAAACTTCTGTACCAGACTACCAATTCAGAATATCCCTGTTTTTAAATGGAATTTAACAAAAATCGACAATATTTGGACTGTAGTTATCATCTCTGTGTGCTGACATACTGAAATAATTTTAGGAGCCACTGAAAGAATGCATCCATTTTGGTTTTAGATGTACAAACAGCAAAGCTAGAGGGTGCGTCTGTTTTTATGTGTATATATGTGGTTAAAGAACTATACTATCAAAACATTAATTATATTTGAAAGAGCAGGAGCTTGTTGTAGAGAGAATTGCAATGCTGAGTTTATGTTTCAGAATGTGTCTGAGAAGGATGAAGTCATCTCCTCGTCTTATATGATGCTTCCTTTTCAGAAAGCCTCATAGGAAGAGCAAAGAGATGAAAAGGGCGGATTTGGAGTCGAGAGATCTTATATGCTAGGATGGTCCTGAGCACAGAGATGCCATGTGAAAAATCTGATGATATAAGGGTCATTCGTTGGAATCTTTGTTCTCTGATTAATTTTTTTCTTAAAAAAAAAAAAAGTCTAACAAACAGATCACAGATGAATTTAGGGGAGAGAGAGTGGTTGGGTGGGTGACTAAAAAATATCAGTTATCATATTCTTAATTCCCAAGTCCTACTTATTTCACAGCTGAAAAATTTAGTATCCAAAATTGAGATTATCTTCATTCCAAATCCTACATCGGTATGAATCATCCCTGATCATTTATAGTTTTTGGCTTATTTACTCGTTTTCAGCTTTAAATTACCAATAAACTAATTAATCTGACTAATCTTCCTAAACTTCTGGTGAATAGTATAATAGCTACAACAACAACAAAAATAACAAAACTGCAACAATAACGCTAAATAAACTATTAATAACAACAATGTAAGTAACAGTAGCAGAAATAACCTTAAAATATTTTTAAGGCCAACAGGAAGAAAACAGAACCTATTTTAGACTGCAATTTGAGTTTCATGGCTGCAGTTGGACATTCCTCCAATTTCATGTTTTACTGGTTAACTAAATGATTCCTGTCCTGCTATGCTCAGATTTCTGAAGAAAGACTCCCTTGGTCTACTGTAGTAGAACCTTGTAATGTCATTGAGTACTTTTGTATTCATGTTCAATTGGGGGCTATAGGCATGTCCTCCTGAAGATGTCATTCTTAAAGCAGTCAGTGCAGGAGAGAAACTGGAACAGAGGTAGACATGTAAAGGGTTCTTGATTAGAAAACTGGGGTACCTGCTTCCTAGATTGCTTCTGCTTTGTAGGCAACTCACCATATTAAGAACAAAAAGCTAAGGAAGTTGAGAATGGCGGGTTTTGAGTTTCCAATGAATCTAGGAGCAGGCAGATGTAAAGACAGTCTAGCCAAGGAAGTAGATTTAGTGGTGGTGGCCTTCAGGGGTGGTAGTCTAGCTAGGAAAGCAAAACTCATTTCTTCAGGTACAAGAGATGCTTCTGTGAAGTGTATACATGCTAGGTGAGCAAATGGCTACTAGGTACTGGGTCTAGATGGGAAGAGTCTGTCAGTAGGTCTCTACCTGTAGTACTCTAACATCTTCTCAGTCCAGCATTCTACTTGTCTCCTGAACACCTAGCTCCAGTTTCACACACACCCCCAAAAAGGGAAATGAAATAAAATGAAAAGAATTAAAAGTATGGAGTTAGACTTAATGTTTATCAGGCAGATGTTAGCCCTGAAGCAGGTGGTTTATAATTGCCTCCTTTTGTGAGGAAGATAGAGAAGCTGGTTAGGAAAGGGAGGGCAGTTGTAGGAGAGGAGAAAAGAGACTAAGGTAGAAATTCCTTGTCGGTTCAGCACCTATGGCCACATGAAGAGAGACCTTAGCAACAGGATGGTTTGGGATAAGGGAAGGGTGACCTTACTGCACTGATGTGGCCCTGAGCATGTACAAGAAAGCAGAACATGGACTCTTGAAGAGGTCAGAAACAAAGACATAAATATCAGTAGCCAGTCTGAGCTCTGGAAACTTTTTTTGTGTGGACTATTTCCTTCAAACTCAAATGCACCCCAATCCACAACAGAAGCATTAACAGAAGGAAGAAGGAGAGGGGGGAAGGCACAGCTTCCATTTCTTTTTATGGGAAGGAGCCTGAGCACCTTTTAAAATTTCCTTCTAACCTTTTCATTTTAATGGAAACACTTCCAGTTTGTAAGAACATTATTTCATTAGAGATCAGCAAATGAAGAGAAGCTTTCATTTCGGAGGAGGATATGTTCCCTGAAGAGATGCTCAGGTCTCACCCACCTTCATAAGTTTGCAGTAGGAGGTAGCTCTGTTGATCTACCCTTCAGTGGTACCTCAGAATTTTTCCATGCTTGAAGTTCAGTAGCACCCACTAAGTTCACCCCAATTCTTTTCTAAGTGTACTTCTGCAAAACTTAAAATCAAAAAAGAATGTCCCATGTTCAACTTAATTATAATCAAAATGATGTTTAAAGGAAGATATTCTGTTACCATGATTCTTGTTTGAATTGTTTCTTTTATTAAGAAACATACTACCATTTATTTCAGTGAGAAAATTAAGGGTAGTCAGCATCACAGAAAACTTGGCTCTCAATTCTGTTACATGCACTCCCTAAATATGGCTTTGAGGGAATTTTTTTCCTAATACTTTGTATTTTATTTTATATGACTGAGACCTTCAGAACCAACACAGATATGAGCAACCAAGAGAAATTACATTTACTGATTCTGTAGTGATGATATTTGATGTAAAAAAAAAACTGAAAGCAATTATTTCACAGAGGTAACAGCTGTGCAGAAACTCGTGCGCCTGCAAAGTTTAAAAACCCATTTAATTAAATAAATAATTTCTATAGCCTAATATTTGAATAAATCTTTATCCAACAGAAACCATATATTTATATGCTTATTCGTGTACTACATATATGTCAAACCAAATGTATTAAGTATTGCTAATTCTATGAAAACTAAAAGTCAAATAAATATTAGCATTGCCTTTTTAGTACCAGTAATTGAGATTTACTTGAAATCTGCAAATACTTACTGAAGGAAATCATTGAAGATGCTTCTTTATATTGTGAGCAAAAATAGATTTTCTTTCCATATTGGGATATAGAGTAGTGAGGAATTAGAGTTGAGTTTCCTGGAATGAAGATTCTCTTTTAGCAGTAAACCAATACATACAAATTACTCCCATCATCCACATATATTATATAAAAGAAACAAATTGTTTTCACAAGCAGAAGTATGCCCATATCAAAAAGAACGAGTTGTTTCAAATGATGCTAACAGTTTTTCCCAATACAGAATTGTTCAAGGAAGATTGCAACCAGATTATTTGAACTCGTGGTAAAAAGAAGACAATTGGGTTATGCTGTGGGGATCTGGTGGACTCAGGCTGACTTTGTGAAGAACGAACAGCTTTACTCTGAGTAAGGTTGTACAATTCCCTTTCACTCTTGAAGATGACTGTTTCTCAGGGGTGTCTATGTGCAAACATCTTAGTTACTGCTACCTAGAGTAGACTAGGAAAGATTTTCATGACACAAAAGTATGTGGAATCATCCACCTATTCTCACATGTTTATTGTCTTTTATGCACATTTCTGAAACAGACTTTCCATTAGGCTGTAGCTTGCAGACCTGGCTTCACAGCCGGCAGCTATCGTTCAGAGAAGTGTGGTTCCGTGTATCAGTGCAGTTAAAGACAAAAGGATGGCCAGGAAAACCCAAATTATAAACCCTATCAATGGAATTATCATTGGCATACAGAATAAAGGAAAAGCGTAGCTCCAAAATAGGGTCGTGGGGAGACAGTAATTTTCTTTAGGTGAGTTCTGGAAAGATGCAAAGTGAAATACTGTTTAGGCGTTGGTATTAATCGCACAGCTTACATACGAATGTGCCGGAAATCATGCTCTGTGCAAATGAAAATGAAGGAATTTTATGCATATTCTAATTCTCCCTCTTTGGCTGCTATTTTGGAGGAAAAGACTTCTTTTGCTGATGGTGGGACTTTTTTGTTCTGCACAGGAAATGTGTAAATGAACACATCCCCCCACACACCATTTTTCCTTTCCATTTCCCTCCTCCACTCCCCCTCCCTTTGTCAACAACCACGCATAGTTAGGGTACTCAGTTCAGCCTCCGATCCCTGACCACTTCCCATTTCCAGGATGGATGGAGGGAGCAGATTCATAGTCAGGGTCCTGATTTAGGACTCCTCTAGGTAAAGAGGCCTTTGGGAATGGGAGTAAAGTTTCTGTGGCACGGAGGTAGAGGGTCAGGAGGCTCAACTTTGTCTGGACTCTGCCCGCTTTAGACCTACCAGAGCTTAGAAGTGATCTTATAAACAATGAGGTGGGGATGTCCTGACCATCCGGAACAAACAAGGACGAGGAAGGGTGGTGAATTTGCATTATACTGCGACTAGCAGTATAATTAAAAGCATACACACATATATAATAAACATATATATATATTTACTTTCTACTTCCATTTTGATAAGCCAGTGTTCTAATGATGCTTAGTGTAAGGGCTCTTGAGGTTTCTCTGGCGGACTTTGTGCTAACTCCAAAACTGAGCTAGGGAAGGGCGTGTGGAGACCTCGCAGGCAGGAGAAAGAGGATAGCGGAGAGGAAAGGGGGTACTCCTTCCATCCCCTCCTGAGCTGAGGCAGGCTTTTCAGAACTAATTCGAGGTAGGGCGGGGCGAGGGAAGATGCCAACAGACTTGAGTTTCTCTGTTTTCAATCTCTGGATAACAAAATCTTGGAAACAATCTTATTCTTCCCAGTGTAGATTTAAAAGCCTGGCGCGGCCCCGAGCCCGCGCGCTGCTGCGCTCCACCGTGCTTCGGGAAGGAGGGTGCGGACTCCACTGCCAGGGCCGGGCTTCTGCGCTCCCCTCGCGGCATCTGGGATGCACCCGGACTGGTTGGCGCTACGCTGTCCCAGGTCCCTCGGGCCTGGCCCAACCAACCTCTAGTCCCTGCTCTCCGAGCTCGGACGCAGCTCGCCAAGCCAGCGCGGCGCTGTTTGCGAAGGAAGTGCCAGGGGATGCTCCAGCGCTCGCCCGGCTCGGCACCGGGGAGCCGCTGGGTAGCCGGGAGGAGTCAGTTCGGTGCAGGCCTGCCGCCGCAGCGCCCCGGACCTGGTCCCTCTTCACAATCCCCGAGCGGGTCCCCACCTCCTCCGCAGGCCTTCACCCCACCCTCGTCCAGCGCCTCCCCAGGCCTAGGGGGTCGCTCCGGTCTCTCCTCTCACGCCAGTCACGTGGTTGAAGGATGGCTCGGACGCCTGGTAGCATCTTCTTCCTGGCTGGGGATGTCATAACCTTTCCTCTTCAATTCTCTTTATTTTCGTTTCTCTTTAAATGCCTTCACTTCTTGAATTGGGGAGCGGAAAAAGCTAAAAGCTGAAAGAAAAGGCCCAATGAAAAGAAAATCACTTCTGGTTTTTCAGATCTTTTTCACTTGCCCCCTTTCTGCACCGTTGGCACAGATTCACACCAGCAACTAAGGTTTGAACCTCTCCCTCAAGGGCCTAAAGCAGTGTCTTCACGTAGCAGTGGCGCAGTAAATTGCACCGTGGCTGGATAAAGGATGGGTTCCTTAGACTTGGATGCCCTCAGATCAGCTGACTTTAGCACAGGGTATTTTTTTCTCCCTTCTACTGGGCTGAAAGGCAAAAAAACCACGTATGTTTTACATTGGTGTTATTTATCTAGCTATTGCCCCCCCACCCCAGTGTGTGGGGGGGTAAATTGGCAGAAATATTTTTTGTGGTCTTATTCATATACACGAGGTAAAATGCTGTGACTTTCAGAATGTAGGAGTTAATCTTAAGGCTTTTTCCTTTACATTTCTATTGTCTTTTAAAAAACAACTTTATCTCTTTAAGAAGGAAGAGCTTACAAAAATAAAGTTAATCTCTTGTAGAAACTACAAGATTTCTCACGTTCTCCTGCTGCCTTATTATAATTGAATACTTTTTAAACTGATTCACCGCTTTGTTGTGTCTTCTGCACCGTTCAACAATTATTATTCTTTACAACAACTTTTATTTTTTGAATGTCATAAACATTTTTTTCTTTTTATAATCAGGCAAGCCATTTTAGGTTTGTGAGACTGAATTCACTCAGTCTGTATTTATTGAATACATATTCTACTGAGTACCAGTTGTGTATTCCAAGCACTATTCCCTAGAGAATTTTATGCCCCACTCTCATTGATTGTAAAATAGTGAAATTATATAACCAATGAGCTAATAACCATGAAACTAATTTGAAAGGTTATAATTGCTAATCAAATGTAAAGCATATTTATTAGCATCATTATTAAAAGGTGCCAGAGGGATACAGATAAAACCTGTTCCTATCCTCTGGGAACTTACAATCTAGTTGGGCATAAATAATGAAATGTAAATTGATAGAAATAGCTACTAAGCAATGTTCAGTGTCTGGCATATTGAAGACAGTCAGAAAATGATTGCCTCACATTAATTTGTAGTCATGCCATTCTTTTAAGAGAAATGTGATATTGTCCATAAAGGAAGGATTAATTAGGAAAACTTTCATGGGGAAAATGAAATTGTCTTTCATAAATCACTTGTGAAATTGGGAGCATAACAAGCGGTTTGTGTGTAAGGGATAAAGATGGTATTAAGTAGAAGATATCAAAACGCCTGAGGAAAGTCTGGGAAACCTTACAAAACCATTACAACTGATACATTTTTATAAAGCTTAAACAATTACGTGTATGTGTGGGAGGGGTACATGCATGTGACTGGAAGTGTCTGAGGAAGCCAGAGGCATCAGATCCCTCAGAAGTTGGGGTTAGAGGCAGCTGTGAGCCACCTACGAACAACAGGAGTGCTGAGAACCGAACACAGGTTCTCTGGAAGAGCAGCATTTGCTCGTAACTGCTGGGCCGTCTCTTCAACCCCTTGCTACTTACTTGGAAATCGTTCTAGTTAAATATTGAATGCAGAGAAAATGTAAGAATAAGAAAAGATTCGGGTGGAATTCTGAAATAAGATGTTGCTAGAAAAGGTTTATCATTACAATAACCTCTGAGCTTCTTACTCCAGTTTGTATACAATGAAAATGACATTGAAATGATAAACTCAACCATAAGCCTTGAATACACGGAGAGAGCTGTACATCCTAGAGTCACTATTGCATACCTACTTACTCTTCATTACTAGTGGTGATGGAGATGATAGGTATTGATGAGTGGCGATAAATCTTGAGATAGTGCCATCACCAGCGATGCTCAAGATGTATTTTATATTTAGTATTTATAAAAACACTTATTTGAAGTGTTTTTCAACTGTAAATGAGTGGCTCTTCAACTGTATCCACCTCCAGTAATCTTGGTTTTGCCTACAGAAAATTTTAATTACAGCACTACTGGGGTCCATCATTGGCATCTTGTAGGTAGAGTTAGTTGTGGGGTGCTACTAAACACCCTAGGATTCATAGCTTAGTTCCCTACAACCTCAAATTCTCCTATCCAACTTTTCAGTGGAACCCAGGTTAAATAATCTTCAGGCATGAAAATACTTTGGACAGCTACACCATGAGTCCTTGGATCTAACTTTTATTATAGTAACATTTTTCAATTGAAAAAATACTAAGAAAAATTTATTTGAAGAAGGCAACATCTTTGACTTGCCCAGAGGCCTTCAAGGGGGAAACTCAGAAAGAAATCTGCTTGGATTTTCTCCTTTTCATAACAGCATTGGTAGAAATCATCTTTAGGGACTTGTCATCTGAATGCTATTTGTTAAATTAATAAAATGTGTCTTTGGAGTTGCTTAGCAACTTATGGAAAGCTTTTTAAAAAGTTCATTTGTTTGTTTAAAACCAGGATATGTTGCATATTATTAGCCACATTACATAAATCAACAAAGAAATGTACACCAAAAATGGAAGAAGATGTTTTAGCACATTTTCTGCACGCAGTGTCTGGCAATTAAAACACTCAATTGTCTGGTAGATTTGCATCAAGTACCCCACAAACATCATTTATGTATGGAGTTTCAGTGTAATGTTGAGGCTATTAAGAAAACCAAAGGGGAAAAATTAAACAGCTTTGTCATAAAATATTTGTTTGTCTTAACCTTTCTTCTTCAGAGATCTTATCTGCCAAGTACTTTTATCGGATACTAATTACACTCTTTCTGAAAAGAGTTTCTCCAGCACCTTTCAGTGTTTGCACTCTTTAATCATTCCTCATTGCATCTACCTAATCTATATCTTTTTCACATTGCCAGGGCTCGTTAACAGTTTTAAAAGCTAATCTTGGGCATTATCACTGCTTGTAATCTAAATGAAAATATTGCCACTGACATTTTATTTCTAAAATTTAGCAGACCCTTTAAAAATTTCTATTTACTTATTATTGAAACATGAACTTTCAAGCATGGAACTTTCAGGACAAGTGAAATGTATCTGAAACTCTTGAATCACCTTTTCTAAAAGTTATTTTTGTAAATTGCTGTAACAGTGGCTCATCAGTCACTTTGAAAGGAAGTGATCCTTGATTAACTGTTGGCTGATACCATGCTCCACAGATGTGTGGCAGGAGTACAGGTGCGACCTATAAAACAAGAAAGGTAATTCTCAGAATCTAAGTTTTTTTTTTGCATATTGAAAAATGAGAAAGAACTTGGATGGGTCTTCATCTTTGTGTATTAATCCATATAATTGTTACAGACAAAACAAACTAAATACTCCACTGAAATAATGACCTATAAATACAGCATTTCCGGTAACTTTAAATCAAGACAGTAAGTTTGGTGTACTTCAGTTTCCTTTTTGATTTTCTAGTTTTAGAAAAATCACAGTCATAATTTCAGTTACATAACTGATTTAGAATCTGGTTATAATACGTTCGTTCTTAGGACTTAGAGGTCAAATTCTTTTTTCTCAGAATTTGACTCCATAGGGCTAATGAGATGATCTCTGAGATGAACATTTCTTGCATAGTTATAATCAAGCTTGAGCTTATCTTTTGAAGTTTATTGTTATTTTATGAGTGCTAGGAAACTATTAATGGTCTATTGTTTACTTTTTTATATATGCACTACTAAGTTTTTGTGTGTGTGTTTTTTTAATTCACTAACTAAAAGTTGTCTAAATGTGTGTCATTTGAACTGGTATCACAATCTGTAGGTAGTAACGGATATATAAGTAAGTTTTTATTCCTTGACTTTTTTCTTTTGGAATATATATATATATATATATACACACTCATTTGTATTTCTTCTGATTTCTCTCTATGAGTATGGTTCAATTTGTTACTAATGATCAGAAACTGGAAAAAAATCGCATGATACTATATGCCAGCTGATGAGTTTGGTTTGCTGACACTTGATCATTTACAGTAAAATAGTTGAATTTTTAGGACCTGTAGCACATTGCATCAAGAATCATTCTCTCACTGTTTCTCAGTAGAAACATTAGTAATAGCTACATTATATTTCACAAATACTGTTTCATTCATAGAAATAATTTAATTGATAAGCAATGAGGAAAATTCACTAAGACGTGGAAAGATAAATAAAACCCCAGAACAAGTAGGGGCAACTCCTTGTGTGTAATTAAACATAAGAAAACTTAATCCTTGTATTTAATGATTAAATAAATTAAAGGGATTTAGTCATCAGATTTAGAGAGTAAGGTTTCTTATGTTTGTTAATCATAATATAACAACAAAGTTCCATGGGAAATTAATAGTTTCCAAATACAACATTACTATACCTTTAAAACCATTTTTGCTTGTGTAATCTTGTTTTTATTAAGAAACTTTGCTTTTTCTGTACTGATTGTCTGTTTTCTTGTTCTTCCTATGCTATTATTTTCAGAGCTTGGTACAAGGAAGGCTGGCATGATCATCCACTTCACATCAGAGGATGTCTAACCGCCAGTGTGCTGACACCAAGCAGAAATTTCCACGTTTAAAGTAGCACTCCCTGTACTCATCATATGAGCCTGGAGAAGATTGCTTCATCATTCTTCAGACCAAAAAAAAATTGATCCCCTTCAATATCCTCCAGTTTCAGAGTGACTAGATAAAACTTTATGTGCATTCAGATCTCTTCCATGTCTGGATTCCTGGTCATCTTCATATCTTCTATGTCCATAAATAAAGATAAAATAGTAGTAAATGAATAAAGCTGTTTTGGTCTCAGCAGATCAATTGAGGCTTGGCTTAATCA
This sequence comes from Peromyscus leucopus, assembly GCF_004664715.2. NCBI lineage: Eukaryota > Metazoa > Chordata > Mammalia > Rodentia > Cricetidae > Peromyscus > Peromyscus leucopus. The sequence goes on from NC_051075.1 coordinate 18,387,769, forward strand.
GTCCAAGCCTGGAAAACTTCAATGGACAAATTCACCTGATCGGTGTTTGCTGCCTCTTGACAATACAGGTTTTGTGTGTGGTTCAATACTTCTCTTGGTATTTGTCTAGTTGGAAAAGAGAACAAAGGTGCTGCAGTTCTGGGCTTTGTGCTTGTAGGACACTCACCTGAAAACATAGCTCCTTCACTCATGGGGGGCACAGGGCACAGCACCGTTTCCTTATGCTGCATGCAAGCTTATATATTTTCTGGGCCTCTCTTCTTTCCAGACAGCAGTTCTTGCTTGGGATAGGACTTGTACAATTATGAAATAACTCTTCTCATAGAAGAGATTTGTAGAGCTTTATTCTAGTAATCAAGATGTATGTGATTAAATGATTGACTAGGGCTGGGGATGTAAGGCAGTGCCAGACTGTGTTCCTAAAGTGAGTATGGCCCTAGGTTCAGTCCTTGGTACCTATGATTAACCCAAGGGCCTATCCTAAGTGGGAGGAAACAGCTGCTATTAGTTATGCTTATTTCTCACAAATATGTGAGATATTTTAGTGTGCTTTACATTACCCTGAAATTAATTTTAAATTTTGAGACTTTCTATATATTTCTGGCTGGCCTAGAACTCACTAAATAGTCACAGAGCTATATCAGTCTCTGCCTACCCAGTGCTGGAATTAAAGGCATGTAGCATCACACTTGGTGATTTTTGTCAGTTCTTATGGCTTTATACAGAGAGGTATCAGCAAGAAATCTAAATAAAAACCCACAAGATGAGACTTTTTTTTATTGCTGAAATTCAATATCAACACAAAATAGATCAGCACAAACATGTGCAAAGCTGTCTTTGGAGAACAGGTTAATTTTTCAGCTACAAGATTTGAATTAAGTTAATTGGAGGCATTAGCATACCAACAAAGGAAATAGTAGCCACAGAAGTAGATAAATGAAAAGCAGAAGACAGATAAAATAAGTTATCTGAGCATGGCTCCAAGATGAAGGAGGGTCTTCATTTTGTTAGACTCCAGTCCCAATGACAATCCTAGTTCGACTGTGAATCAATATTGGGTGATTTAAATTTGCTGTTAATAACTGTTCAAATTACAAATGATAAATACATTCAGAACCCATGTTTTCCAAGCGATATTCTTGATTACATGGCTTTCAATGTAGTTCCACTCAGAAAATACACTAACCACAGAAATTAATATAGTAACAGCTACTACTGAGTGAGTCGTGTTCCACGTTTTCAGTGAAGTTTGTTCATTGAAGTTGTTTGTCATAAACAAACGTTTTCATTTCTAAGTCAAAATATTTCTTGACTATAGTAAAATAACTTACTTCTTTACTATGTCTCTATATTTGATGTGGGTGGGGGATAAAACTTTGGTATGCCCATAAAAGTCACTATAAAGTTTCCAGTGTGACAGGCTGATCCAAAATTGTACCTGTCACGTCCAGTCACTGCTGTCCACCTTTGATAGAAAACATTCACAATCACATGCTTCTATGTGTGAACCAGAGTACTTAAAGTAAATTATCAGTGTGCAAATAATAATTTGACGGGACCAAATATTTCCTGGAATGCAATGTTGTGCATTTAAAATATGAGCAAGAAGGGAAGGTCACTTAAATGCTGTATTTGCTGTTCAGTAGCTCACTAGCTGTGAGATCACCTTAAGTATACATATCAACTTCATCTGTAAATGAGGTTATTATGCTAAAATTGTCATATAGGAAATTAAATTATGCAAATGGCACAAACTACCTAGCAGTACGCACAGTGTATACTAGGATATACATTTTAAACCAACTATGAGATACTGTTTCACCTCAGTTAAACAGTCTTCTATTAAAAAGGTACAACATAAATTCTAGTAAGGAGTCAGAGAAAGGAGAACTTTTGCTGTTGGTGGAGATGAAAACAAGTATAGGAGGGGAATTCCAGGGTGAAACTAGACATAGAGCTGTCATATTATACCCAAATCTTATTACTAGTAGATATTTAAAGGAACTGAGGCCAGTGAGTGTGTTAAAGAAGTATCTGTACTCACATATTAATGGCAACATTATAATACCCAATATTTGGTACCAGACTAGGAACTCATTGGTGAATGAGTGGTGAAGATAATGTGATATAAACACACACACACACACACACACACACACACACACACACACACACACACACACCACATATGAATATGTTTGCTATACACAATGAAAATTCTGTTTACAGTATTATGGCTAGAACTGGAAGATGTTAAGTTAAATGCCAGGCACTAAATTCTACATTTTCTCACTTATATGGGAAATTAAAAAGTTGATCTCATGAAAGTAGACCATTGGCTGGCAGAGGCTGGGAAGAGTGTGGGCAGGAAATGGGGAGAGGGTGTGTTCATGGAGACTATCGGACTGGAGAACAATTTCTAATATTCTATAGCACCACAGTGTAATGTGATTATTAACAATTAATTAATAAAATCCTTTGAAAGAACTAGTAGGTTTGGGATGTTATTAACACAAAGAAATGATAAACATGGAGGTGATGGATATGCCAACACTGTGATCTGATTACCACACACTATATACATGTATAGAAATGTTATAGTGTGAACTATAAGCCACACAACAATAAGTCTAAAAAGCCCAAAAATAAATGAGTAGAAAATAATCATTTAAGTACTTAAGTAAAAATAAAGTCACAATAAGATGGTAGAAATTCAGGATATGATTGCAGAAGCAAGACATTGGCCAGCAACAACTGAATACTTTAGACCATGTAGTTTCTAGAAATTCTTACCTGATTTTTACATTCCATTCAGTTACCTCATTTGCTTTATTCTGAAATTCTAAATGTAATTTCATCTCATGAATCTTTGTTATTCATAATACTGGTGCAACAAATTACTGAATAAGTGTTTTTATGTGTTTCCCCACAACCTTACATGTTTAATCCTATCAGAACAATGAAGAGGGGGAGTAGGTCTTTGTCCAGCACTAGTCAATCCTCTAGGATCCTAGGACTGGCTCTACCATGCATCTTTAGGACCATGCAAATTTTGCAAAATCACCACTCGATAGAGTATAGAAAATATACTCAGGATTCTTTGAAATAATTCTTTAATTCCATAAGTCTACAGTAATTCATGTTGTCAAATTTAACTGTGGGGAAAGCATCAGTATGTTATTTAGTTATGTGTTTAGGAGAGAAAAATAAATGCCTAGTATTTCTGTTTTGCCAATTAACTGAGGGTGGCCACTAACTACATTTGAATGTTGTTCTTTATTTTTCCATCAGTTAGCTAAAAATTGTACCAAATTCTAAGCTAAAAATTAATATTTATTTAATTTTATAGAGGCATATAGTTCCTGTTAGAAAGTGCTTGCCTGTAGGGATTGGAGTCTAGAAAGGCTTCCTGTCCTTTTGGTAAGTTTTTGTTTTATACAAATCCTCTTTGGTAAGTTTTTGTGAAGCCTTTAACCTACTTCATTTCAACTTAAAGCTCATATATGTGAAAGAGATTATATACTCAAATGAGCGTGTTCCTTGCTCTTATCATCTCGTGTCATTATCCCAATGTTCTTCCATTCTAGTTGTTACTGAGAATGCACTTTCAGATTTAGCATGGAGATTAACTGTAAAACAAGTAAATAGCAAATTGTCTTGTTGGGATGAACTGTAAAAGCAAATGCTTTTAAGAGATTTTTTTTCATGCTTAGCTGCTGTTTCTAAGTGACAAAAAAACTCAGAGAAGTGGATTGACAACCTTAGATTTAAGAATTTTTTCTATGAAAAATTTGTAATGATAAACTTTACAGACAGTGTAAGCTTTGCTATGATATTCCAAAATATGACTTTTTTTAAAAACAGGTTCCACTTTGATGGTGAGAGAGTTTCTAGTATTAGAATCCACTGAGCAGTACATGTAAAGCTTCTATCCAGATTAAAGACCTCTTTAAAGTTTCTATGGCAGTGTTTGTTCATCATGGTCAAGGAAATGGAGTCAAATATCTTGTTGGTTGTGTACTTTACAGAACATATTGCACGTGACACTCACACCACATACCTCAGTAATACCCGAGTTCCACCGACCGACTACATTTTACTCAGTTTCTTTTTACTAAGGGTGGTTTCAATTATATTGATATTATTTTGTGAGAATTAACTGTTATACTTACTTTCTTCCAATATAAATATGCAAAAATAGTATTAGATTTTACTTTTTTATATCTTGTTTTATTAATTATCCTTTTTAGTTTATCTTTGTCTTTTTTTAGAGGTTTAATATTTATCAAATTTTAAATTTTTTATATTTTATTTTTTTTTTATTTTGCAATACTATTCAGTTCTACATAATAGCCACAGATTCTCTTGTTCTCTCCCTTCCTGCCCCCCTCCCCTTCCCCCCAGCCTACCCCCTATTCCCACCTCCTCCTGATCAAGGTCTCCCCCGAGGACTGGGATCAACCTGATAGACTCAGTCCAGGCAGGTCCAGTCCCCTCCTCCCAGATTGAGCCAAGCGTCCCTGCATAAGTCCCAGGTTTCAAAGAGCTAACTCATGCAATGAGCCCAGGACCTGGTACCACTGCCTAGATGCCTCCCAAACAGATCAAGCCAATCAACTGTCTCACCTATTCAGAGGGCCTGATCCAGTTGGGGGCCCCTCAGCCTTTGGTTCATAGTTCATGTGTTTCCATTCATTTGGTTATTTGTCCCTGTGCTTTATCCAACCTTGGTTTCAACAATTCTCACTCATATAAACCCTCCTCCTTCTCACTAATTAGACTCCCAGTGCTCCACCTGGGGCCTAGCTGTGGATGTCTGCATCCAGATTCCTCAGTCAGTGGATGGGGTTTATGGCACAACTATTTACCTTTGTCTTTTAAATCAAGGTTCCCTTGGAGATTTCTTTTTCTCCATTGTGTGGCCAAGACCAAGGGAAAGGGAAGGCTGACCAGGGAAGGTCATTTACACAACACTCCATTTATACACAAAACTAAACAGACAAGCAGAGCCACTATTTTGTCTGGAACGTTGAAGCATGGAATTGAGAGGGATAGACAGGGAAGGATAAATTAGGAATAGGGATGATATAAAAACACAGTCCCTCCCCAACTAGATGCCCAGGATGGAAGACTTTGTCTGCTTTTCACCCAAGAGCAATCAGAAGATCAGAAGCAGTTTGGGAAAGGTAGAAGCGTCAGGGATTGGGGGGAAGAGGGCCCATCCACAGAGGGGTGGTGTATTTGACAACTGGGGTGATGAGGCTTCCTTCCCTTGCTGGGATCCCCTCAGTCACTCCTAAATTTGGCAGGAAAGTGACAACCTGCAGCATCCAAGAGCATGTCTGGTAACTGCTAGATGCTCCAGGAAGGGACTAGAGGCAGCTAATAAATTCTTGCCACTCAAGAAAATGGCAGTGTGGCTGGTGAGTTTTTCTGCCAGAATGCAGTGGTCCTTGGCCTCCTCCTAGCAGTTTGCTTTTACTTCAGGTTTGATACATGTCAGTTTCTTTTTGATGGAATTATTGGAGCTGGCAAGATCATGTTGTTCTTAAAGGGTTCATTCTCAGGAGCCTAGAGATGAACACTGGGTCCTCCTGTCCCCCTGCTGGGTCTCAGCAGGCTACATCATGGCAATAGTGCTTATCTGGCTGTGTCTTGACAATGATGGGTAGCAGTCATCACTTTGTTCAACATTGCCTATTAGGGTCTGGTTCCTCCTTTAGGATGGTGTTTCTGCCCTCACTCAGGCAGACAGGCACTGCCTTCTTACATCTTCACTTCTTCTGGAGCTGACAATTTACTCACTTTCCTGTTATTGAACACATTGATGACACCACCAGAGAGAGCCATCTCAGAAGCCATGTTTCAAAGGTGAAAGGGAGGCTAGGAGAAGCCACATAAGAACTGACCAAATCTATCTTCTACCTATGGTTAATCAAATGAAACATTTCTGATACTGATTACAATGCATTCTTAAGTGTCTATTTAGTTATGAGGTAAAGTTAAAGGCTGATGTTTTTTTAAGGCAAGGTTTCATGTTGCTTAAGCTAACCTTGAGCTCCCTGTGAAGTCTAGGGTGGATTTGAACCCCTAATGCCACTCTCCACCTCTCAAGAGTCGGCATTGAGGTATGTGCCACCATCTTGGTTTAACATTGACATTCTTAGATGAGTACATGTTACTCTATACTTGTTTTTGTATACTAATGAATAACTTATATATGAAGTATGCATGACCTTCTAGGTATTTTAGAATTTGTCATACAATTGTCGGTTTGCAAATTAAAGAAGGTTAGAGCAAATAGCATATAATTTTGTTTTCTTGTTAGCCTAATGCCTACCTCTACTAAACAAAAATCAAAAAGTAAATAAACTCAAATGCATCAGCTCTATAATTGTTGACATATAATATTAAACTGAACAAATGTGTCAGAGAAAAAGGAAATTTTAAAAGGTAGAAATCAGAACCAGTACAGTGGCACATACAGTGTTAGTACTCTAGGGGCTGAGGCAGGAGGATCATAACTTTGAGACTAGCCTAGGTGACATAGTAAGAACCTGTCTATCAACACAGAATAAATAAATATTAAGTAAATATATAAAGAACCAGGGGTAGTGGTGTATTCTGGAGGCAGAGTCAGGTGAGTCTCTGAGTTTGAGGCCATATGGTCTGCATTGAAAGTTTTAAGATAGCCAAGTCTACACAATGAGACCCCCGTGTCAAAAAACAAAGCAATAAAAAGTAGAAATAAACTTTTTTACTAGTTCATTATGTGAAAATACATTAAGTAGGAACTCATATAAGAAGTAAGATGAATTATTTTTGGCATCACACGTTATGAACTCCTTTTTAAATTTTCAATCACTATGTCTTTTTCATTTTTTATATTTAATAAATAATTTTCTTGCTATTAAAATAATAATCCTCAAAGTAGAATAATTTAATGAGAAAACAGTTTGAAATCTTTTAACCTTTGCACTCCCCCTATATTTTTTATTTTTCATGTACAGAATTGACTGTGATTCTGATAATGTTAACATTTACAGTCTATGTGCCTGCACACATCACTGAACAGCCATGTAAGAAGTTATTACATTAAACACCTCATTTTATGTCTGCAATTTCTTGTAAGGTATTGCATATGGATAGTATTTAAGTGCTAAAGACAAATGGTTTTATTCCTGTTGTTTTATATCCTGATTGTCATTACAAAATCTACATTTTCATTCCTAAACTTCTTTATATTACAGGACATAGCTATTTTAGCCTCAGGCTAATGCATTTTGACAATAAGTTGTTAAGTAGAAACCATTTAGTATTTGAAACTGAATGCAATGTAAATGCTAATTAAAGTTTATTGGCAAATCATTTAAGATTTTATGTAAGCTGACTGAAGTCATTTCTTCCAAAAACAGTTGTTAAATTTCTGCATGTTTCCTGCATGGTGGATTTTGAATTTAACATCTGACATGTTTTCTCAACTACTGGCTCATAATGAAAACATGTAGGTACTCCGGGGAATGTGTTAAAAGCAAAACTCTATGATCCTTGAAAGGTAAATGACAGCACTGAGATCGTCACATCTGGATGAAAAATGTTTCATCTGTTTATCTAACTAAACAAACACAAATAGAGATAATTAGGATAACAATTCGTATTTTCACAAACAGCTTATGCCTTTGATTAGGTCACACTCTAACTTCTGATTTTTTTGTAACTACAAATGAGTTGACCTTCAGCATAATGCTTTTGAATGATCACAGCAAACCTATTATTTTGTGTTTTGAAGTTTAAAGATAAAACAAATTCTTGGTTTTCAAACAATCACGTATATTACCTAGTTAAATATACATATATTAGACATACAAGCATTTAACCAGGTACATTATAGCATGCTTAATTATTCAACCAAATTTACGTCACCGTAGTTTCTCCTAAGAATTGAGCAATCATGCTTTAGAATTGTTAATTTATAGTTTTGAAAAACTCAGTGACATACACAAAAGTAAAAGGAGTCTCCTAGTTAGCTTACAATTGTTTATATTTAAGATGAGCTTTTAGTATCATAGTATGGTGCTGTGTAGGCATACTGTGTGTGTGTGTGTGTGTGTGTGTGTGTGTGTGTGTGTGTGTGTGTTCACTGAAGTATGTGCATGTGGGTATATTCATGCTACAGCAGCTATGTGGAGGTTACAGGACTAAATATTGGGTATTGGTCCTCACCTTCCACCTTCTTTGGAATAGGGTCTTTTTCTGGTTCACGGCTGTTTTACACTGTCTGGAGAAGGAGCTTTTGGGGGTTTCCCTCTGGCCTCCCATTTTCCCACAGGGGTCCCGAGATTAGAAATGCTTGTGAGATATATATATATATATATATATATATATATATATATATATATATATATATATATCACGTCTGGTTTTTGTGCGGGTTTGGGAGATTTGAACACAAGTCAGCTTACATGCCAAGCATTTTCACCCACTGAGTCATCCAGTCACTGTGGACTGACTTTTAAATTGAGCTTTACTGATACATTAGTTGTTTAATAAAAGAAGTTTTAATGTAAGTTAGTATTTTAAAAATAGTAGCATATGACTTTTAAACTTTAAAAGAAAACTATTGCTGATACCCCAAAGACAACAATTTAAATATTTTGTTCCCATTCTTATTCTGTGCCTCAATATAAAATTAGTGTAATTCTATTTTCTTGCTGAGTTAAAATGTTCTTTATACATGCTACTCATATGGTTTGCTGTTAACTTGACAATCATATTCCTTCCTAGTTAGAGTGAAGCAGTTGTTTAATTGAACATGCCATTTGTTTAAAAGGTACTACTTCAGAATTACTGGTTCAAAGGACAGGAGGACTTTCATATAAAACATTTCAAGCTGACAGCAAAATTCTTCCACCATAAAGAGGTAAGCAGAGAACTGTCATCCTGAAGAAAAGATGTATTTTCATTGCTCAGCGATATGATACCCTACAGTTTACAAAATATGACCCTTGAAGATTAAGGCAAAATGTTATAAGAACTAAAATACTCTAGTCTTGGTGATTAGGATTTTAAATATTTCATTAAAAATTTTCTTGCTTTTATTGGTCAACTCAGAGAAGGCAATTACAAAAGGATGAATTTGATGTGAAAATATGAAAAACTTGGCATTCATAGTGTACACAATTAAGAAAACATTTAGCCTCAGCAAATGTCAAACTCAACAGTAAAACTAAATCAAAATCTAGAGAATTGTGGGATTTTCAAAGAGGTTTTCTTTTGTCCTTTCTTTCTTTCTTTCTTTCTTTCTTTCTTTCTTTCTTTCTTTCTTTCTTTCTTTCTTTCTTTCTTTCTTTCTCTCTTCTCTCTCTCTCTCTCTCTCTCTCTCTCTCTCTCTCTCTCTCTCTCTCTCTCTCCCTTCGTCCCTCCCTTCCTTTTTTTCTCTCTCTTTCTTTCTTTTTTTTTTTTTTGCTTCTTGAGGTGATTTTTTAGTGTAATCTCTCCTTTCCACAGCACTTTGCTATAACAATTTTTATCATTTTTACTTTCTTAACAGATACTATCCTAACTTTTTAAAGTTGGGAAGTAAATGTTGACAATTAAAAAACATACATGTAAATATAAAATATCCAAGTGATTAATTTGCAGGGAAATCTGCATAGTCTAAATTTGTTATAACTAAAACACAGATTAATTATCTGGCTATTTTCCATATAGCCAAAGCATAATGTCGTTTTGAGAAAAATATTTCTAATTTTGATTTTTCCCATTGGGATTACGACATTGTGCAGTACAGGAAACACAAAATATCATTTAAAGTTAGATACAAAAGGAAGTTGTAGTTTGCTAGAACAAGGTAAATCCACATTTCTCTGCCCAAATATAGCTGTCAGGTGTTCTTGCTGAGTCCAAGTTCAGCTATCACCAGTACACTGGTGTCCTCCCAGGATGGCTGAAATAGTACATCTCTATTTTATGAGTTACAAATAATTATATATATGATTCCTTGGCTCTGACTTGTTCTGTGTAAATCCTTCCGTTAGGTAAACATAATATGAGAGGAATATTGATAGTGGTTGATATTTATTTAATGATTATTACATATCACATATTATGTTTACTTATTTTTGAGTAAATTTGGTCACCTCTCTATTAAACCTGATCAAACACACACACACACACACACACACACACACACACACACACACACACACACGCACACACTGTAGTTATAATCCTCTTACACTTTATTGAGTAGTTTAAAATCAGAGATGAAAGAGAAATTAGGAGTGAGTCTTTTAAAACTGAGTTAATGAAGAGGGAGAGGAGCATGGTAAAGCCAATCTGGTATCATTTTATGTTGGCAGTTATACGTTCTCTCCCTCCAGTGAATCACAAAGACAGAGGATGGGTATGGTTTTTTACAGGGTGAAATAGGTTGTCTGTCAGTTGGCGTTAGGCGACAGTCTGTCTGCAAGCCGTAAGATGATCTGCACAGCTCCTGAGGAAAGCAGGCAGGATTCCTGGCTTGCAAGAATAGATATTGATCTACCTCAGCCACCTAAACAATGCCTCACCTGTCTGCCTTGTCCATACCTTATTTTACGCAGTCTAATGCTTGTTTTGTTTGACTTTTCTTTTATTTCTCTGGATCTGAGCTTTGATACACTTTGGGGAGTACATAAACACAGTGCTGTACTTGAACATCGCCATACTTCTGAGTCCTCTGGTGGCTTAAGACCACCCCTCCCTGGTGAATAGCTCTGTTATTGAAAATTATGAGCTGGAGCTAAATTACTAGGCCACATACAGAAGTGGTTGATCCAGCAGCCTAGTGTCCAATAACACTGAGTGTGAGATGGTGCTAATTACTGCCCTATGGACCTTGTTTAAAATTTCTTATATTTCATGTACTAAAAGGGTTTATTATTATTAATTCTAGTTTCCCCAGCAGATAGCTGAAAGATAAGTTACCATAGTATTTAGAATTCTATCCACTTATTTTGGAGCACAAATATGCTACTATGTACTGCCTCAAGCACTAATGAAATACAAAACTACATTCAGCTTCCCAGTAAACTATAATATAAATATTTTACCAGCACTTATTATTAGTTTGCCATTTCCTGCTGACAGCTATTCCAACTTTGCCAGCAGGCACTGGGTCTCACAATTGTATTATGTTTTGAACAAATAACGACAAACAAAAATTCTCACAAAATAAATGAACAAGATTTCCTGGGTAAAAAAAAATCTCTTCCGATGTTAAATGAATATTTCTTTCAAACTCTGACACATAATATTATTTAATTTGCATATTGCACATTTCACTTTTACTGGAAAACAATTAAGATAATGAGGAACTAAATAGTGTGCACTCAGGGATAATTTAATATTACTGGTTGTTAAATTTTAAGATTTTTTTTAACTTTCTGCTATTATGGAGCATCCCATATCACAATACATCGATTGATAGTGTAAGACTCTGATATTCAAATGATACAATTTAAAGGCCAGCATAAATTAAAAGGAGCTTTTGTAGAACTGAAAAATGAAGGTTCACAAACCTTTTTGTTTTTCTCTGTGCCGTCAAGGAACACTATAAAACTTATCAATGGTTGAGATAAAGAATGCTTAAAATATATCTTGGTTTTAAGTTGGTGTGTGTTCTAAAGACTTTCTATCCAGGGAGAATCACCGCCTGCGAGCACCATTCATCCTTTGGCCTCTGATGCTTCACTCTGTTCATTTGGGAACAGCACAACTGTTGTTAAATTACTCCACAGGTCTCCACTTTTAACTGAATGCCATTGGAGAAAAACAATACAAAGTCATGCTATCCTCTCTTTCACCTGGGGTAGCTGACCTCTGTTTCCTTAAGCTGAGTAGTAGTCATGATGCATCTAAGATCCTTGTGCACACATGGGATGTCTGACTATTTTACGGTTCTCTCTCAAACTCCAGCACCTCACTTGATAAGCAGAATCTCTACTTCACTACAGCAGCTCACACAGAAGGGGATTTCCATGAGCTTCCACCTTGACCTGAAGATGTCTTGACCCAACACCAGTTCTCTTTTAAGTTGATTCGGCTGCTGTACTCTTAGAAAAGCTGATTTGCTACTTGTGTGCTGGATTCTATTCCTCACCCACTACTTTAGGATAGGACCCCAGCAATCTTCTCTCTGTGGTACTATGTGTATTTCCCTCTCTACTAGATGGTTTTTCACAGCATATAAACACATTGCTCTTGTTTCTATTTCTAGAGATCCTTGTTTTAGACTCCACTTTCCCTTCTACTTGTTTTTTTTAGCACCTTTGCTCTCTTTTACAACAAAATTCTTTTTAAAAATGGTGTTTCTCCATATTTCTTCCAAACTCTCTACTAGTTTTCTTTCTTGAACTCATTCCCAACAAAATTTTGAGCTCCAGATTTCAGCTGAACTTGTCTTATCTACTGCCCATTAACTCCATGTCATTAAATATAACAATCAATCCTTTCTCTCTTAGATCCTGGCTTAATATCTATCACTGTAATGTCTCCTGTGATCACAGTTGAGTAGAGAGTTTGGCATTAGTAATGGTAAAAATGACATCCACAGTGCTAGTTAGTGGTGATTAAAATGCATGCATATTCATTTTTGCTCTTGCATGGATTAGATTTTAGATTTGATTTTAATTTCTTGTGTAATACTTTATAATATCTGTCTGAATGTCAGTGTTTCAAAGTCGCTGATATAATATTACCAAATTGTATCATTAAATTTAATCTTCTATCTAGAGATCAAAAATTTAAAAGTCCATGAAATATAATAAACCTTTTTTTTTTTTTGGTCACAGAGCTTCACTATGTAGCGTTGATTGCCCTAAAACTTGCTATGTAGAACAGGCTGGCATCTAACTCAGAGATTTGGCTGCCTCTGCCTCTGGAGTGCTGGGATTAATGGCATGTAACATTCATGCCACCATACCCAATTCTTAATCCTCATCTTACTTAGATTTTTACTAACATTAGCAGAATTGGTTTTTACTCCTAAGTTAAATCATTGTCTTGACTTGACTTCCACCATTAAAAGATTACAGTACAGTTGTTTTTGTGTTTGTGGTGCACTATCTCAGGTCTTGTTATTTTCTCCAAATCTCTGTGGCAGTAGGTCCTTCTTCTTCCTCTCTTCTTCTTCTCTCTCTTTATTCACTTTTTTTGGATAGTTTTGTTCTGTAGCTCAGGATGACCAAAAAAAAAATATCAAAATCTCCTGTTTCTTCTTTCCACACACTACAGTTGCAAATGTATACCACCTCAACAAACTCCACTGGCTTCTGAATGTTTTACTCTCTCCAGGTTTGGTACTTACATCCATTTTTTTCTATCATTAATAATTACTTTACTTGACATTTTCCTCTCAAGGCTTTAACTGTCATTTTTATACTTATGTAACATGTAAGCATATATTCATATATACTATATAAAATGCTCATACATTATATAAATATGAAAATATAAATATACCATGATATATACATTCATGCATATATCACAATAAAGTACATACATAAATATGAATCACCAGTTCATGTTTCTTTTCTGAGTTACACGTAACAGTAACATTTCTCCACTTGGATAGTGAACACATATCTGAAGTTTAACACATTTAGAACGCTCCCTCACAACTTGTTCCTCACCAGATCTGTTATTTTTTCGGGGAAATGAAACTTCATTCTTCCAACTGGAGAGTCCCCAATTCCTTAGAATTGTTAGCAGTTCAATGCTAATTGTTTTTCATGCATACTGCCTAATTTATCAAGAACCTTTGTTTATGTGTAGTTTAGAATGTATCCCAAGTCCATTCGCTTTTTACCAGCATTATTTGCATAACCAAGATTAAGGCCATTCAGTATTTCCTCTTGGTTTTACAGCAGCCTTTGCTCTGCATTTGTTTCTTTTCATTCTTTTTGCCTTTTTATTTCTTTGAGGCAAGTCCTCATACACTCCAGACTACCCATGAACTTATTAAGTAACCAAGGAAGGCCTTGAATTATGATCCTCCTGTCTCCACCCACCCTAGTCCTGGGATTATAGATGCATGTCATCATGTGCAGTTTACATGGTGCTGGGAACAGAGCCCAGGGCTTAGTCTACACTAGGCAAGTACTCTGCCCACTGTGAAATGTCCCAAACGTTTTTTTTTTTTTTTACTTTTTTTCTTATCTAACAGCAAGTCAGTGTTCATTTTAAACTTTAGATATCATATTTACCCCCTTCTGGAAATCCTTACTTATTTTTATTGCATTTAATCTAAAACCCCAAATCCTTACAAAAATACACAGGGATATTTATTCTAAATTACACTATTTCTTCCTGGAGAGAGAAAGGAGACTCATAAGACTGGGGATTTGATAAAACCAATAAGATCTGGGAAGTCAACAAAATTAAAAAGCCTCCGGAAGTTCCTGAAAATTTCAAGATTCACAAACCCCATCCCCAGAGTAATATAATTGCACACAAGAGTGAACAGCCTGAAAACTGTTAAGTGGGAAGATGCTATTCAGGAGCCATGAAGTTGTTGAGTGAAGTATCTCATCTTCAGGAGTGAGCTGTTGGCTGTGAAAGCTCTCACAGCAATGAACCATAAAGATTCTTGCCACGGATGTTGGTTGGTTTCATATTTTAACTACACAGGTAGTCTCTATTTATGAAGACACTTCATGCTCTGACTGGAGGGCACTGAAAAATCATCCTAGGACTGAGATTCAAGTTCCCTCTTTGGAGAATGGCATTCAAAGTGGCATAAGTTACTATATAGGCTTCTGGTGGATAATTTTCACTTAGACTTTCTTGGCTATGGATCCTTAATTCTACTGTACCAACATGCCAGATACAATGTAAATAATGGTATGAATATTATGTCTGCAGCCAACTACTTTCCTATTGGAAAGAACCTAAGAGTTGGAGGAAGGGCAGTGGTGTTCTAAAATCATCTCTTCCAGACTAAAAGATTCCCTACTACAAAGAGGATAGGAGCTCCTATGAGCCAGGAAGTAAATAAAACTTACAAGGCATAGGAAGCTACTGAAAGTTACAAGACTTACAAAATCCTTCCCTCAGGTTCACGTTTGATCACTGAATTGCCTGTAAATTGTTCTGGAAGCTTCAGGAAATTGGGTTTCATGAGTCACCACACATGCTGAGGTGGAATTTTTGGTGATGGAGATGCTTTAGAGTCACCTAAATACCATAAGTAAACCCCCAAAACTCACTGAACACTAAGCTAGAGGAAGGTGGCATGTTCATTGGTCATTTCCTCCATGCCTTGTATGGGATAGAGATTTAGAGCCTAGCTCTACTTCCAGTTCTGTTTCAGATTCTTGGTCCAATCGTGACTTGAGTAACTATAGTTGCAAGCTCCTGTCACCAGAGAGCTGTTCTTGCTGCCACTCCTTCCTCACTACATGGACTAATAGATCCCAAAGCCACGTGCTTAACATCTTTTATCTCACAGGCTGCTCCTGTCAAGAATTTTATCACAGTGACAAGATAAACAACTAATACAGAAAGTTGGTACCAGGAGTCAGCATTTGTGTGCTAAATGTCACCAGGTCATCTGAAGGCTTTTAAAAATAACATAATATATTTAGTCATTCTTTGAGAATTTAGTGCACACATGCAAGGTATCTTGATTATATACACTTCCCAACACCTCATAATTCCTTCCAGGTCCAACCCCACAACCTCTGTGAATGTATGTGACTTCATTTTTTAATCCCACCAAATCAAATTTGTGCTGTCAGGTATGAGGTAATCTCCTAGAGCATGATCAACATTTGAGAACTTTTGGAAATGATTTGTGTTAGGAATGTGGAAGAGTTTGGAGTTGTGACTTAGGTAATCTGTAAAATGTTCTAAGATAATTAACAGTCCCACCCCCAATCTCTCTCCCTCTCCCTCTCCCTCTCCCGCTCCCGCTCCAGCTCCCGCTCCCGCTCCCTCTCCCTCTCCCTCTCCCTCTCCCTCTCTCTCTCTCCTCTCCCTCTCCCTCTCTCTCTCTCCTCTCTCTCTCTCTCTCTGTTAATAAGTATAAGAATAGATATGAACATGCCATAATCTATCTGTAGAAGCTAGAGGACAACCCTGGGTGTCATTCTTATTCTTCCACCTTAGTTGAGACAAGGGTTCTTTGTTTATTGCTGCACATGCCAGGCTAGCTGGTCTAAAAACTTTCAGGGATTCTCTTGTCTCCACCTTTCATCCTGCAGTTCCTGTTACTATGCTTGGCTTTTGGCTTTATGTTGGTTAGAGTGATCAGAAATCAGGTCTCCACACTTTTACTGCAAGCACTTTACCTACTGAGAAATCTCCCCAGCCTTGTGAGAAGATTTTGATTGGCCCTTCTGGTGAAGGTTCATTCAGACGAGCAGAATGCCATAGATGTGCTGATGACACACTATCCTCTGGAAGTTTCAGGTGGGAACAAGAACTCTATTGGAAATTAGGCTACAGGACACACATGTTACATTCTGGCAAATAACACAACTACTTTAGGCCTGTGTCCTAAAGATTTTATTGAAGCTGAATTTTTTTTTTTAAAAAAATGGACTAATTTGTTTAGTTGGGGAATTTCAAGATAGCACAGCATTTAGACTTATTTTGGTTATGGCTCACTGCTTTTAACTTGATTTATGGTGAAAACTCAGAACAAACAACAGAGCAAAACAGTTAAAAACTATGTAATATTTCAACAGTGAAAGAAGTGAGACTAACAACCAAACAACGCAGGTACAGACATAGAGGCTGTAATTATTCAAGAGATTAGTGCCCAGTGCAATCAAAATAAAACGTGATCTTTGTACCAGGATGATTAAAAAGGTGCCTTAAATATGAGGCTGCACCAATCTCAGCTAGGATGTAAAACTGAAAGCTCCTTTCACAGACTTGTTTTAGAAGAAAGTATCCAAGAAGGGCTTCCTGCTCTCAAATAAATGCCTAAGGCATTTACTCAGGTTCAGGCACCCAGACAATCAGAGGTTTCTATAGCCTTGTTCTTAGGAGCCCTGGTGATATCTCAAGCTCTTGACATCATTCATGTGGTACTGGTTGCTCATGCATGCAGAGTGAGAGCGATGGGATTACAGAAGCATACATTAAAGA
The DNA here is from genome assembly GCF_004664715.2 of Peromyscus leucopus. Taxonomy (NCBI): domain Eukaryota; kingdom Metazoa; phylum Chordata; class Mammalia; order Rodentia; family Cricetidae; genus Peromyscus; species Peromyscus leucopus. The sequence goes on from NC_051075.1 coordinate 18,404,908, forward strand.
GCCAATGACAAGATGAGGAGGTCAGGAGATGTAGGTGTGTAGCAAGGTCAAATTCCCTCCAGGGAACTTCTGAAGGGCCATTAAGTGGGACTGTAAAAATGAAGTCCAAGTTTATATTATAGTTACTATCACATTCCATCTTGTGTTTTCTAGCTCCTTCTGAGTTCATTACAGTTTCTGTGGCTAGATTTTACTGTTGCTGACCAATATGCACTTCAAACTCTCTGTAGCCTTGACTGAGAGCTTGCCACAATGCTTCGAAAGCTTGACCAGCCAATACACAGAGTAGCAGGGATTCAATGTTCTTGGGAACAACTTTAAGCAATGAAAAGGAGAATATGAAATAAGTACTTAAGTTCCTTATTTCTGAATTGATAATCATGATATATTGTTCCTAGTGGATCCAGCTTCAATTTACCATAGTAAATGCATTCATCGGTAAAAAATTAAAATGTATTTTTTATTAGCTGACTTAAGCCAATCAGTCAGCGATATAATGAAACTTTTATTTTTGTAGAAGATGGGCAAGATAACAGAAAGCCCATCACCATCTCTTACAATCAACTGAAAATTGGTCTTAGATGGCGAAGGGGATAACAAGAATGGCATATTAGTAATGTCCAATACATCATAAATTGGATCTCCAACTGTATTAATAGTTTCACACAAAGAAAGCACTGTGGAGTAGAGCAGCACATGTGAGGGACAATGTGAGATACAGCTTCCCACAATCCCTAGTCATTTCTCATGAGTCATCTGGCTTCTTCATCCTGAAGGGCTGCTGCTGCTGCTGTGAAAGAGCGGCACATCTCTCCATTCCCAGTCACTGGGCAGCCAGTTTATGTTACTGGGGTTGGCTCAGGCCCAAGATGGAGCCAGGCTATGGTCCAGTCTGGAGTACCTGTCTCTGATGCAGGAGTCTCAGTTCTGACAGCCTTTGGCCAGCACTAAGGCCCTTATATTTCTGTTGGCCATATCTGGGTGATGCAAGGGCCATGGGCTGGATGAACAATCTGAATTCCAATGGTATTTTTTTTATAATAAGAAAACATATACAAAATACTCTTGGGAAATAATTGCCCACTCATAGGAAACACTTTTTTATTCACCTGAACTGTTTTATTATTTGTCTACTGTAAACTGTTGCTTGGGTTTTAACGCTTCCTGCGAGCTCAGTAATACACCATTTAACTTTCTGTGAATTTGTACCTTAGGAGCTCTGTCCTCAAACAAATTTTGTCATACTTACCTTTGTGAACAGACTGCTTTATCTGCTTTGACCACTCACCTCTGATTGCTTTACTATCTCACGTATCTGACTTTTATGATGCTCTAAAGTATTTAGATCCGTCAGAGCCCTTCTTGACTTGTAAAGATCACATTCCACCATGGGACTCAGTAAAGCAACTAAAGTGACATGGCAGTCCCAACATCCCTGCTGAATCAAACTGTTTCTTAACTTGCTTGCAAAACTGTCTCATCTGGCTAAGTAGATTGAGCATTGGATATAAATACAGGTTAAAGGATCAGTAGAGCAGTGCTTTCATCAACTATCTTTTGGGAGAGGTTTATTTGGAGAGTTACAGCATAAATGCAACAGAAACAAACAATGGGGCCCAGAAGGAGAAGATCACATCTTCAGCTCTGAAAAAGAACTCCTAATGGATAGTTATCATAGAGAGCATGGTGAAGTCTTGAATGGAGAAATGGACTCTGTAGCTCCCTTTATCCCCTAGCGGGAAGGCACTAGATAAAAGTAAAACTATAATTTAAGGTTGTTCTTGGCTTGAGTATCAGGGGGCTGGGCTGGCAGTCACAAAGTAAGGGAGACTGCAAGGCCACACATAGGCATTATTTATATTATCTCTCTAAATGAAGAGGGAAAAGTTGTAGGAAGGGAGCATGGCCAGATTTATGGGAGAGAAATTGGCAGCTAGAGGATTAGTGATCTAACAGATATGAATCATCACCTTTTTTTTTACCCAATTCTCTTAGTAATGCCTGTCCTCCCCTGTTGTCTTCCAGTCCCTGATATTTTTTGAGACTTCAGCCAGTGATAACCAGTGATAAAACAATAACAACCAAGTTTCTCTAATGACTCACAGAAGCCATCCCATCAGGGAGTGAGTTTCCTCATGTTAACCCAGATTATCTTCACTTTGAAGAATAGGTGAAGAGTTATATTACTCAGTGTCTCTGATTCCATAGCACGCAGACTGACTCATCTGCCCCTATGTCCCCTGTCCTCATATAAGCTAGGCTATCAGGGGCTTTTGCATTCCTTGCTTAAAATTCTTTCCCAATTCATATGCTAAATATTTCTTGTTTATCATAGTTTATTTAAAAATATGATTTTTCATTCTTTGAGAATTTCATATTTATATACAATAAAATATGATCACATGCACCCCCACTTCTCCTCTCCAACCTCCAATATCTTCCCAACACATCCCCTTTTCAACTAGATATCAACAGAAGCTCAGGAATCTACTGAAGCTTACGAGGCCTAGGAAACTCAGAAAATTAGAAGAGTCACAGAGCCTCACGCCAAATGCAACAAACAAGTGCTGGGTGGAGGAGATTTTTTTCCCTAGTGGAACTGATAGAAGTTTGGTCAGGGAACTCCATAGTTGGTGCTTTGATGAGTTATGACTCATGCCAAGGTAGGCTTTCAGTCATGCAGATGTCTTGACTCAGAGGTTCTCTTGTAAGTTACTCCTCACCCATGCCTCTGCAACAATCCTAATAAACTCTGACTCACCAGACTAGACTTGAGTAGACCTCCTTCTTTCATCTCTCACTGGTATTCTACTGAGGTAAAGAGACATTTGCTTATATTTTCCATGAAAGAAATGCTTCAAAATTGCCAGTCTAACAGGGACTAACAGAACCAAAGAGGAGTTGGAGAGTATGGTCTCTAGGACTGATGATAAGACATGCACCCAAATTTCATCTATCTGGAGGTAGACTATCTGTGAAAGCAATCTTGATATGGCCACGTTTCCTTATGTAGTATTGGTGGACATGTCTCTTTGTTCCTATGGACAATTATGTGCTTCCCATGGTAGGTAACAGGGCTTGTAATCAAGCCATACCATCTAAGAGTAGAGAATCTTTAGGGGAAAATCACAGGGTGGAAACCTTTTTTTCTTTAGTATGGAATGCCGTGTCTCTTGAATGAATGTGCTCCATCTCCTGTGTTTGTTGATTTTTTAAAAACTGGCTGACAGAATAGAGAATATATTGCTATGTTTGAGAATAGTGTGTATGAGGCATAGCTATAAGCAACCTATGGGTCATCTATGTTATGGGCAATAAGACACCAACTGAAGAACAGCTGTTCAGTGAAGTGTCTTCTTCAAATTTCTTGGAATATTTAATAAAATTTGATTGTTCTACTCCAGGAGGATAGCAGTTAATAACTGTAGTACCCAAGTGATGCTCAAGAAAACACAGATACATAGCTGAATGGAATTATGAAGATAACTCAAAATTCAAAAAGCAAATACAATAAAGAGAAATATTAATGAGAACATAAGCTGAAATGAAGATGGAATTTTAAAACTCAATACCCCAATTAGAAAACTCATGGAAAAACCTCCTAAGTAGAATGAATCATTCTAAATTAGAATATCAGGACTTGAAGATAGAGGATCTAGATGAAATAAGAAAGAATATTTGAAAAAATTAAAAACACAGGAAACGAACAGTCAGGAAATATAGGATACTATCAATAGACTAAGTTTTTATAGATGTCTGTTATCTCTTTGGTTACATTTATTCCAAATGTCTTATTGTCCTTCATGTTATTGTAAATGAGAGTGAGTACATGCTCTTGCTTGATATGTTTATTGGTAGCATACAGAAAGGCTACTGGATGTTCATAAGTTGGTTTTGTATCCTGCAACATTGCTAAAATCGTTGATTGTTTCTAGAAATTTTCTGGTGAATTTTAGGGATATTGTATGTATAATATGATATTTTCAGTGACTAGGAATAATTTGATTTCTTCTATTTTTAACCCTGTGATTTCCTTCTTTTGCATTCAAGCACTATATTGAAAAGGAGTTTGAATAGAGAAACTCCTGTCTTGCTCATGATTTTAGTAGTATTGCTTTGAGTTTTCTCCATTTAGGTTACTATTCACTGTAGGTTTGTTACATACAGCCTTCATTCCACTAATGCATGTCCTCCCTTCCTCAGCTCTACTCTGTCTAGGACTCTTATCACAAAATCATGTTATATTTTATTAAAGGACTTTTCTGCATCTATTGAGATGATCATATGACTTATGTCCTTAAGTCCATTTATACGAATTGCCATAGTAATTTACGTATGAATGTTGAACTATCTCTACATTTTCAGGATCAAGACAAATTGAATGTGGTGGGTGATCTTAATGTTATGTGCCTATATTCTGTAGGCTAAAATTTTATTCAGGACTTTTGCAACTGTGTTCACCATGGTTATTGGTCAGGCCATTGCTGTTGTCCTTGGTTGCCTATCAGAGATTGAGGGGTAGTCCTCATTGCTGTGGACACCATCATTTTAGAACACAAGACTCTGATTATTTGACCCGGATCTCATCTGAAATTTTCCTTCCCTGGCCCATTTCCCACAGTATCAGAACAAGTGATACCAGATGGCAAGGGAGGGAAACAATGAACACCTCCCTGGCTGTGACACCTAAGAATCACAATGATGACTAGTATGACACAGTCTCTGTGAAGATACAGTAAGTGGCATGCATAGGCTGGTGCTATCCAGCAGCTATCTAGTGTATTTTAGGTCCACTCAACAGGACGAACGTCGTGCCTCATGCTGGAAACCCAGCCACTCCCTGGGCTTAATGAGGTCTTGGCTCTTAGAGAGGAATCTCCTACCACCACTCCTCTAGACCAGTATAATTCCTAACTACTACTTTCAACATTTTATCCATATCCCCACAAATATGTGTATCTAACAACCCTTATCAAAGAAACTTCTCTTTACAGCAAATGGTTACCAGTACTGAGAACCAAAATCGGTTATGACACAGTGAAGAGATCAAAGGATTGTGGGGACCCTTGCCACAGTGGATGTCTGTGCAACAAAGCTCCTGCATCTGTGGCTCAGGGAATGTCTCAGAAGAGGGGCAGAGAGATTTTTAAGATCAAAAATACCAGGCAGTCTGTTGTGAGACTGTCTCTCCTAGAAATGACTGCATAAGCAAGATGTGAACAATAACAATACCAATAGACATGTTATTGCAGAAGGAGAGACATCTCATGGGTCCCATCCCTAGGCGAAGAACTCATAGGCAACTAATAGTTACTGGGAAAGGAAGAATTAGCTTCTTTTAGGAATGAGTCTCCTATTTGGTTATCTAGTGCAATATGGTCATCTCTGAAATCACACACATACAACAACAAAACAAACTCAGAAGGTTGTATTTATATATTTGTATACACAGAGACACAGATGTATATATGTAATAGTAATAACCAAAAAAAAAAAAAAAAAAAAAAAGAGGTGATCAGCTCGACAGGAGGGACATAGCAGGGTTGGAGGGAGCGACACAGAAAGGCCAGGAGCAAGAAAGGGAAAAGGAGGACATGATGTAATTATATTTTATTTTAAAGTATCTTTAAAAACACAAAGTGAATTACAGAGCTAGGTGAGATCCAGTCTCTAGAGAAAACTGAGTTAGGCTCTTTCTTAAATTAATATGACAGCTTAGAACATATATTCATGAAGGAGTTTAATAAAAATAATGACTTTTCTACATTTTGCTAATTTTATTGCATAAGTTTGTGTGCAAAATTGTGTGTGTCAGTGTGTGAATGTCCAGTGCTCACGTTGAAGTCAGATAGCATGCAAGACTTCTCTATTTTCATCATGTGGGTCTCCAGTGATCAAATAAGGTCATCTGGCTTAGTAGCAGGTGAGACATTTTGCTAGCCCCATTTTTCATAACAATATTACGATGTCTTTTGATATAAATTACATGAAATTTTTATTTCACATAGAATAGTGGTGAAATGAAATTTCCTTCTTAGTGGTGGATCATTGACTGAAATGAACTCCGTGGTGCTGGAAAGATAGCTCAAGAGGCAACATGTGCTTTGTAGTTATTAGTCCCCAGACTCAATATTCAACAACAACACAAGCATTTTCTTTGCAATCCTGCCACTTATATTAATATTAACCTTTTAAGTTATCTGTATCATTCTGGGAAAACTCACATTCCAATGTCAAGGTAAAGTGAACAGGAAGAAGGAGACAAAAGAAAATATTTTAAGATGGTCTTTGAATTGATACCCTCTTTATATTTACCAAGTACTACTTCACCTTCTGGAACACCTTGTGAAATAAAGGACTGAGGAAATTAGCTGGGTTAATTTAGTCAAGAAATTCACTAGTTTTTATGTAAGTGGATTCCAGGGATATTCAGACAAGACAAGAGATTGAGTTTCCTCTAGGGGATTAATGTCTGCCTCCCTCCTAGTTTAGGACAAGGAAGACTTGCACATTCAACTTCCAGTGTCCACAGTACTACATCTCTCAATTGCCTGTGTCTGCCTAGCAATATGATCCTCTCTTCTCCTCTTTGATTAGGAAGGAATGATCTTGATGCAAAGAGACACTTTGTAGAAAAGAGTACCCCTTTAAATACCATTAAAACATTTCAAAAATAAATACAATTAGCTAAGCACTTACATTTTATTAGTAATAGCAAGCAAATTTAATAAGTAAATTCAACTAAAATGATTATGTGTCAAAGTGTATAGTTTTTGCATTGACATTTCACATAATCTGACTTTGCTTAGAAGAGAAATCACTCGGCTGTTAAAATTACTTTTAAAAAGCTGTCAAAATTAGAAAACCTGCTGTCAAAAAAATGATGAGAAAAGTTTAAAAATGGTAAAGTATGTTGACTCAGACAAGAAACATTATCTTCATGAAGAAAAACTTGAATATTTATCATTGTCTTTAAAGGGGATCATTTCCCCCCAGAAATGGGCATTCTTCCTTTGAAACTTACTTATCTAAACAGGTATTTTCATAGCAACATGAACAAAACTATATATATATATATATATATATATATATATATATATATATATATATATTGGTTTTTCATGACAGGGTTTCTTCATGTAGTTTTGGTGCCTATTCTGGATCTCACTCTGTAGACCAGGCTGGCCTCAAACTCACAGAGATCCACCTGCCTCTGCCTCCCAAGTGCTGGAATTAAAGGCGTGCGTCACCACCGCCAGACTAAAAAAACTATTTATATTCATATAACAATGACATTTCTGTAGGTTCTAGAAAATGGCAGAATATTAATTATGCTATTACAAATATTATTTTATTCAAATTTCAATTGAAATAATATATTAACTCTCATCCTTATTTTCAGATTTTTTGATATTTGTAAACATACTAAGTACATTTTAACTTATAGACCAATATTAATCTGTGTGTTCAGGAAAGTCTACTAAGAGTTATATGTTTCAAATTATCAGAAAATAGTGTCTCCCATTTGTCAAATTCTCTGTTATAACCCATAGATAGTTTGAATTCCAAAATGGTTTAATTTTGAGACTTCAAAACTAATGTTCACTTAAAGATTGAGAATTCAACTGCATTATAATATAGTTTCAAAGCAGATAAATAATTGAGAGCATTGAATTTGGGGACAGATAGATGAGTAAAACTAAAACCTACTTAAACACTAGTTTACAGTGAACAACAAAAATTAATCTACCAGTTCACGTACCCAGGATAAATCCTGGTCCCTCTCCCAGGTTCCCCACAAACAGATCAAGCCACACAACCGGCACCCACATTTAGTCCCATGCAGGTTCCCCAGCTGTCAGTCTGGAGTCTATGAACTCCCACTAGCTTGGGTCAGCTGTCTCTGTGGTTTTCCTTATGATCTTGGCTTCCTTGCTCCTATAATCTCTCCTCCCTCTCTTCAACTGAACTCCAGGAGCTCGGCCAAGTGCTTGTGGGTCTCTGCATTTGCTTGCATCAGTCACCAGATGTAGGTTCTATGGATAATTAGGTTAGTCACCAACCTGACTACAGCAGAAGTCTAGTTCAGGCACTCTCTCCATCATTGCTTGGTTGGGGAGGGGCTTCGTCCTGCCCCAACTTGGTATGCCAGCCTGTGTTGTCATAGGCCTTACCCTCTATGAGGAGTGGATGGAGGGTGGGGTGGGGAGATGGGGGGAGTGGGAGTAGGGGAGGAAAGGGGAACTATGGTTGGTATGTAAAATGAAAAAATTTTTTAATAAAATAAAAGGTTAAAAAATCTACCTATATTTTAAATCTTTAAAACAAGACATTTTTTCTTTGAAGCAGTCAACCAATAGAATATCTTAGAATAGAGTAAGCATCTAGTTGTTAATTCTTAATCACAATGCTTGAGTTTCTACCTAGATAAATAACGTGCATGAATATGAACTAAAATACACATTTTATTGCCATCTGCTATGAACAATGCAAGGGCTTATGCTGATATCTCGATGACATCGCTAATTGTCACTGTTGTGCTCTTATATGCCTACTTCTTGTTCCATATGCAAAGCACAAGTAATTATCCTTATCATTCATTTAGCACATTCATAAAAATCTCACAAATATTACAATACAAGCCATTAGAAAGCATTTTGTAAATATAAATGTTTAAATGGTCCCATTTACCCTCTAAAGAAGAAATTCAAGGTAAAGATTCAGTTTAAGGGCCTAGAAAGAAGGCTCAGTGGTTAAGAGCATTTACTGCTCTTGCAGAGGACCTGAGTTTGTTTGTCAGCTGCTGCATAGTGGCTTACAATTATGTCTAACTCCAGTCCCAGGGGATTCATTGCCCTTACTGTTCTTAGGTGGCACCAGAAACATAGATGGTGAAAATATATAAATTAATACAGGCAAAAAATCATATGCATAAAAAACAATGCCAAAGATTCAGTTTAAATGGGACATATTATTTGAGATAGAATTTTTGAAACAAAAATAATGCTCTACAGAAAATAACATTGTAATTATGCAAGTTGAGTAAAAATAAAATTTTATTGTATTTATTATTTTACTGTTTATGTGAATAAATGATTTAGAGCTAGATTTTTTTAATTTTCAGGCTTGATACTGTTTTATCTTTTGAGGTGCTGGAATGGAAGCTATGTTGATTTACATATTAAAGAAAGTACTGTAACATTAGGCTACATCCTCAATCCTCTAAACTTTATATAACCATATATTTCAGCACCACTATGCTTAGTGATTAACACTCTTAAATCTGAACTTGATGGACCATATAGGTATTCTAAAACATAGCTATTTTTACAGCTAAAACAGCAAGAATGCTCTCAAATAGTTCTAGAAGTAGGGTAAATATGATTTCATGACAGTATCTTGAAACACCAGCATAGTTTGAGGGTATGTCAACTATCTAGAAAATGAAGGAGGAAGCTTGCAAATCAAGTAATATGACTGTAATGAATAAATTTTATTGTTTTCAGAGTCAGGTTGATATGCCCTAATTATATGTATGCATTAGAAACTATAAATTTAGAACCTTAAGTAATAACCCAAAGTATAGTATATATACATTTGAGAAAAGTTTGTGTTGCTATGGGAACTTTGCCTTTTGTTTACATTAAACTGCAAACTATGTTATGTGCCTTGGTTCACCTTAATGACTACCTTCATATACTGGTAATTATACTATCTTTCCTCATTCACTCTCGTGATTAACTCCTTAAGGTTACTATTGCTCATCTTTATTGAGTTAGTTCACATTTCTCTTGAATGCAGAAATAGGAACTCATATTTGCCTTCATTTGTGAAAAATGTATTATTCATGCTACCATCACCCATTCATTACACTAAGTAAAGGGAGTTTTAGTTTTTACGAGATGTACCAAATTATATCTATGAAAATAATAAGGTTTGACCTTGTTTGCCTGTAGAAACAATGTGTTTAAAACTGGAGAAAGTAAAATATCATTTTGTTTTGGACACAAACATGTATGATTTTTTTTATTTAAAATTTCTTATAGTATTTTAAATGAAGAAATCTAAACATGGAAGAGAATAGTCTTTTTTTTTTCAGTGTATGGGTGAAAAAAATGTTAAAATGTTATGTATCCAAAATCTCCTAAGTTAGCAGGACTATATAGATCAAGTGATCAAAAGAGAATGTGATTCTCCACAAAGGTCTAGCCTGATAAGTATGACTAATCCTCCCCTCCTAGAACCCTCACCCCAGATCTAGCTCCCATCTACATCCAGTGCCCTGGCCTAGTCTCGCCACCCTTGTCTGCACTGCCCACAACTTCTATGCCTCCACCAAGAAACTTGCTGCCTGTCTGAAGCCCACAGGTCCCTCCCACACCACATCAAGAATCCACCTGCCCATGCAAATACTGTGTATTCTTAGCCAGAGTCTAACTATGTGAGTTTGCCTCATCTTTCCCCCATGAACCTTTATTTAAAATTTAAAAAGAACTCTACCTACCCACCAGATCTAGCTCCAAAGTTCAGGCTTTGACAAGCTAGCACATCCTGTTCACCAGCCCAGGCTCCTCTGCACTTGATTTCATTCTACCTAAGCCATATCTAACCTCTAGGCCCAAAGCAAATTGTTCATTCTGGGTTCTTCCTCAACCTCTTTGTCCACATCAGATACAGAACTAATGAAAAAAGTCCGCATGCCTTTTATTGGGAAAATCAATCCTCCCCCTTTGAGACAAGGTCTCATGTAACTAACTGTACCTAGGGTGGAAATCACTAAATAGCTGAGAATGAACATTGACAATTCCTGCTTTTCTTGCCTCCATCTACCAAGAGTTGAGCTTACATGTATGTGTTGCTATGTCTAGCCTTCTAGACTACTTTTAGGAATGATGAAACTATGATGCATATTGCTGAAGTAATGGAGATAGTATGAATTTGTCAATATCATAGATCTTTATGACACAGAATTATTGTAATGGATGTAAGACACTTCATGTCAGATGTCAAGAGTTATCCAATGTGGGATATTGGAGTTCATCCAAATGAAATGCAAATGAGAGAAAAGAATATAATTGTATAACATGAGCTCAACAACCTTACTATAAAGATGGGAAAAAGATTTTGGCCAAAGAAAGTATTTGGAAGTGTAGAGACAATAGATTAAAGGCAAAGGAACAACACACAAGCAATGTACTTTGGTCAGCTTTTTTTCCCTCAAAGTAGTACGTGTTAACAATGATAAAATCTCCATATACTTATGCTAGTATTGGTAATTTAAGTGAATGGATCGTGAATGTTGACAGTGAAGTTTCTCTCTGCTGAAGCTCAAGAATACAACACACAAGAAGGAAGCATCATCCATTTGGTGGCAATGTCAGAGCAATCACTATGAGCTCATTTTTTTAGATTAATGGTTATACCCAGAAAAAATACGTGTGCCAGTATACACATACTTTTCTTTACTCTTTTGGTTGAGAGGACTGAGAAATAAGGGTACTCCTCAACAGCAAACACTTACCTAGCAACTCATAACTCATATATTGGTTTCTATAGCCATTCTCCAGAAGAAGGAACCAGGGCTCCTTAGGAAAATGCTAAGGGAAAGAATGTGCAGTAAGAGTCTAGGGAAGTGTTGCACGTCAAAGGTAAAACTGTGCAACAGAGGAATATGGATCAACATGTGTGGCCATTTGGGTCATGAAAAACCACAAAGAAAATAGAAATGTTAGTTAATAAAGCATCAGTTATTTCAGGATTCCTTCTGAATAATGCCTAGTACTATTACATCTTTCCTGGCTTCTCCAGTGTTGTCCCTTGGATGCTTTATGACTTTCCATTGTTTGTCATTTACTAGTTACTGACCATGTCTCAAGTTCTGAATCTGTCATTTGACATTGGCTCCCTGCATGCTCAGAACACTGCTTAGAGATCTGTGCCTGTGTGTTGGCTTTGGCTTTGTGAGGTCTCTCTGCCATTCTTAGCCACCAACTTAAAATGTTTTGTTCTGATTTTAATCACCTCAAATTAACCACATAGATTTGTATCTACCTGGACATAAAACTTGGTATAATAATTTATAAAATTATTTACATGAAAGATAAGAAATTTAGTGTAAGTACTCTGTATTGCAATATTGCTTCAGTTCACATTGAAGTGCAGACACACTTCTTTTTAGCTTTATTATATTGTCATTGCTTCAGAGTACAATTTGAAACATTAGCATTTCAATACTTGCAACATATTAATGAAATACCATGCCTATACATTTTCAATTATTTTGACATAGTGTCTCATGTAGCCAAAGCTGTTCTTGAACTCACTATGCTACCTGCGATGACCTTGAGCTAGGTTAAATAAGTATCACCATGCCTGGTTTATGTGTCGCTGGGGATTGAAAGCTCAGGACTTTAGGAGTAGCAGGCAAACACTTTACAAACTGAGTTACATTTCCCATACCCATTTTAAATTTCAAAATAAATTCAAACTTGTTGAAATGCTTCAAGAATAGTACAAAATCTTCTAGAAATTATTTTTCAGCTTCATTGTTTTAGAATATTTCTAGTAACACTATCAAAAAGAATAGAATACTTAGGTATAAACATAATCAATAACATGACAATTCTGTACACTGAGCATTATATATAACCTTAGAAAGAAACGGAAGAACAAACTTACAATTGTAAAGATATCCCATGTTCACGAGTTGGAAGAATTAATATTTAAAAAACATACTTTCAAATCAATTACACATGCTGTACAATCCCTATATTTTCAATACTTTTTTAATAAATAGAAAACAAAAACCATAAACTTATGTGTTATGAATAGAGCTAAAATAATCTTTTTTAAAGTAATTTTTTTTGTTTTGTAAATGTTTTTTGAAATAGAATTATATCACTTCTCCCTACCTTTCCTCACTCCAGCACCACCCACCTTTCTTAAACCTTTGCCATACCCCACAAGGTAGTGGTCTCCTTTTCTTTATTATATTTGTTGCGTGTGTGTGTGTGTGTGTGTGTGTGTGTGTGTGTGTGTGTGCACAAACATATATAAAACTTCCTGCTGAGTCTATTTTCATTATTTGTGTGTATGTTGTTTCAAGGCTGATAGCTCTGCATTGGACAATCAATAAGGGACATCATCCCTGGGAGAGGCCAATTCTCTTTCTCCCAGCAGCCAATAGTTGCCTAATGTTCTACTGAAGTCATCTTTATAAAGAAGAATAATGTCAGATGCATTATAATTCCTGATTTCAAATTATACTGCAAAGTACAGCAATTAGAACAGCATGGTATTGCATCAGGAAAGACCTATGCAATATAACAGAGAGACAAGACAAACCTATCCATTTATCATAAATTGGTGTTTGATAAATATTTCAAGTATACACACAGGAAAAGGCTTTTTAAAAGGTTATTTATTAAAAAATAGTGCTGTGACAGCTGGGCATGATGGTACATGCCCTTAATCCCAGCTTTGGGAGACAGAGGTAGGCAGTTCTCTGAGTTTGAGATCAGTCTGGTCCACAGAAAGCCAGGGCTACACGAGAAACCTGATCTCAAAAAGAAGTGCTGGGAAAATCATATTTCCACATGCAAGAGACTCAATTGGCCATAATCTCATTCTACACACAAAAAGGAGCACAAACGACATTAAAGACTAATACATAAGACCTGCAAACACATGGCTTTTAGAAGAAAATGAAGAGAAATCTTGACGTTGGTCTTTGTGGTAATTTTTTCCCATAATCCCCAAAAAGTACAAGGAAGAAAAACATTAGACAAATAGGAACACATGAAACAAAATCTTTTGTAAAGGAAAAGAAACAAGAGAATGAAAATACAACACACAGAATGAAAGCAAGCATTTGCAAACCATATATTGAATAATAGATTAATATCTGTACTATAAAAGCAGCTCATGCAACTCAATAGCAAAACATGTGCAAGCATGCATGTGTCCACATACTTGCGGAATCTCAAAAGTAATGAAGGATTTGAAAGTATTTATTATTTCTACTTTAAATGTATGAGTGTTTTGCCTGTGTGCCTGTAAGCACATCACATGCATGCCTAGTGCCTGCAGAGACCAAAAGATGGTCTTGGATCCCCTTACCAGAGCAGCAGATAGCTGTGAATTGTTGGGAAACAAATTCATGTCCTCAGTAATAGCAGCAAGGGCTTTTACCCACCAAGGTCTCTCCATCCTACAAATGTGATAAAATTAAAAGCTAGGCCAAAGACCTGAATAAACATTATTCTTAAGAAGTCATCAAAATAGTGAGTAGGCATATGAAAATGTGCTCAGCAGCATTCACTGTGAAACTTAAATAAAAAATGACAAGAAACTATCATTTCACCCCATTAGGGGGTAAGGAGAAGCCTTAGGCATGGCTGAGAGAAGGAGAAGGTGCTATTGCCATTATAAGAAACAGCATGGAATTTCCTAAAAAAGAAACTAAAACTAGATGTGCCACATAGCCTAGCAATCCCACTACAAGATCTATATCCTAAGGAACTGAAATCAGTATGGCTAAGGGATATATGCATGTTCGTTGCACCATTCATGGCTAAGATACGGAAACCATCTAGACAAACTGTGGTAAAACTACACAATGGACCAGTACTTAGCTACAAAGAGAATAAATTTCTTCTATTGCAACAACACAGGTGAACCTGTAGTACACTGTGAAGCAACCTAGACACAAGAAAACAAATACTGTATGATCTCACTTGCTGGCTGAAAAGCAGTACTCAGAGAAGCCAAAAGAATGGTAGCTGCTGGGATTCTGTGGCAGAGGGAATGGGACGGCTCTGACCGAAGAGTACAAACTGTCAATAAAAAGACCAGTAAGTTCTGGCGCTCTAATGCACAGCATGATGGCTGCAGTAAGTGACTCAATACTGTGTACGTGATCTCAGAGGAGATCTTGTGTTCTCATCCCTCACACACAGCTACTGTGAAGTGATGCGTGTGTTAATTATCTTGACCGTTTCAAATACGTACAGTTTCCTTGATAATTCTACACCAGCAAAACCAGGTCATTTAAAATATTTACCTGCATGCATTTGTGTTGTCCTCTCCCCTTTCTTCCGCCAACCCACCCTTCCATATATTTGTGTGTTTATCTGTCTATATGTATGCATACACATATATGGCATTGTTTGTGCTTCTGAGGCTTGAACCTGGGGAATCATAATGGTTGTTAAGCACAGGACTTTTTCTAACTCATAGAAGAATTAGTTACATATATTAATGTATTTCCTCTTTCAAAAAAAATCAGCATTTAGCATTTTATTTTATAAGAATGTATATATTTGGATGCAGACCAATTTCAGTCATTGATATAGCATGCTCTTCTATGAGGTCATTCATTTTGGTCCTCAAGTTACTCTCAGCAATCAGAGGAAAATCCTTTAGACTTGGTTCTGTGTGCTTTCTACAATTGCCCATCATCCTTTTTTTTCCATTTTGCTTTGTTTTTGGGACAAAGTCTTGTTTTAAAGTTTTTTTCTTTATTAATAATTTTTTAAATCATTTTATATACCAACCACAGATCCCTCCTCATCCCTCTCACTGCCTCCCCCAGCCTTACCCTTCCCCAACCTACCCCCCATTCCCTCCTCTGAAAAGGTAAGGCCTCCCATGGAGAGTTAGCAAAGCCTGGTACATTCGGATGAGGCAAGTCCAAGCCCCTCCCCCTTCATCAAAGCTGTGCATGATGTCCCACCATAGGTAATGGGCTCCAAAAAGCCAGATCATGCACCAGGGATAGAACCTGATTCTACTGCCAAGGGCCCCTTAAATGGACAAAGCTACACAACTGTCTCGCTTATTCAGAGGGCCTAGTCCAGTCCCATGCAGGCTCCACAACGGTTGGTCTAAAGTTTGTGAGTTTCCACTAGCTTGGCTCACTTGTCTCTGGGTTTCCCCATCAAGGTCTTACTGTGTAGTCCAGGCTGCAATGGATCTCAATGTAGAGACCAGGTGGCCTTGAACTTACAGAGATCTATCTTCACACTGTCTGATAGCCCAGATTAAGGTCTTGTGCCACCACATTCAGCAGCTCCGTGATATTTTGGAGTGCTACTCCTCATCACAATAAGGTTTTTAGATTCATTATGTGCTTTTTCTGACTCTCTCTTGGTCTCTATTGTAGCAAATAGTACTTAGAAACCAATATCTTATTTGTAGTAGTACTCATTAGTGACACATCATGACTTCTAGATCATTTTCACAAACTGAACTTTGATGAGTATGTAAGAAATTAAGACATCACATTTACACCTTCAACTGAAAACCAGCACTCAGTATTTTGCTATTTGTATTGTTCTGTCTGCACAGTGAAAACCCCTGCTCAAAACACATCTCACTTGCTCAGTCTTCTATAACTCCCAAATAAAAAGCTTTCTAGTAACTGATGATTTGTTAATAGTTCTTTCTCTTCCATTGATTGAAATTACTGTGTTCAAATGTCACCTGTATAATACGAGTTGTTATATTTTCTCCATCACCATATTTGATATTCTTTATTGAAAACATAGTTGTCTTTATTTGCTTTAGTTTACATTAAATTTCAAAAGCTTTTGCCATTCTTGCAAAAATATTGATTTAAAGTATAGAATATGTGGAATATTTCTACAATAAAATAAACCGACTAGACCTTGTGGACAGTGCTGCTTTCACTCACAGCTTCCCATTTAATTAATCCTTTCCGAAATGCACATAGATGGATGATCTTAGTGTTATCTGGTTTGAATTTCCTCTCCCTTTTAAAAGCACAGCACAATTTAATACCCTTTGTTCATATTATGTGTACTCTGCTAAATTCTGAAATATTACTTTCACCTGTGTGAGTTTTTTTTTTTCCTGACTGGCCCTGAGGATGTCTGATACTCTTGTAGGAAATAAACCTGTCTATTATTTGTTCCATTAATTTCTTCTGACTGTAGTGTCTCCTCTTTTCTTCCTTAAATTCCATCTATACTAATGTTTTAATAGTTACTGTTGCCCCACACATCACCGAGGCTTTGCTAATTATTATTGTTTTTTAGAATCTTTGTTTCTGATCTGACATTTGGAAAGTTGGTACATCTGTCTTCAGTTTTGTTTATATTCTTTCTTTTGGATTTAGCACAGTGTTGACATCATCTAATTCATCCTTTCATATTTAATTATTTCTCTAAACTTTCCCTATTAACATTTAAAGTCTTGGTCATTTTATATTGCTTTTTAAAAAGAATTTTGGACTTTTGGGATGTGTTAATTTCTTTACCATTCTCATTTGGACTTCATTTGGAATGACTCATATATTTCTGGGAGATATATTATTTGATTGAATTTTATGATGCCTAGTGTTGAAAAAATTCTCCTTCCTTTAAAGTGTGCTGGAATTTGTTCTCATGGGTGGTTAAACTTACTTGAAATTCAGTTTTGTCTGCTAAAGGCATTCCTTATGGTTAGGGTAGATGTAGAAAGTCTTCATTTCAGACCTGGATGTGTCCACTTGGTGGAAACACAGACAGTGCAGGAAGTCCAGTGAAGAGCCTGCACTCTGACTTCTGGAAATCTGGACTTCTTAAAGTCCTGTGTGGGTGATGGGTAATGTCTGGCGCACAATTTTCTTTGCTTTTTACCTCAGCTTCGACAGCATGACATAATGCTCAACAATCATTTTAGAAATAACTTTTGAATGTGATCTTGATGTTTATGCATGTGCTGTCTCCTTTCTGTAGTCTTCCTTATAAGATGTCAGTCACATTGCATCTCATTGGGTAGAGTGCTTGCCTAGCCTGCACGAAATTGGGTGTGATGACATAGACTTGTAATTCTCCACTCAGGATGTAGAGAAGGAGGACCCAAAGTTTAAGTTCATCTTTGGTACATTTAAAGTTCAAGTTGAAATTCTGAGTTTTTTCCCTCTTCTTATTGATTTCAAATGATTTTCAGGAAAAGGTGCACAGAATCTTGATCTCTGAAGCCATGTTAGTACTACAGTGAAAAGCGTAACCTGCAACTCACTGGAGTTCAGAGAATTCAGATGAAGGTCTGTAATAATTGTGACAGTACACTGTCAAAAATGGGGTGAGTATAAGTGATATTGCTTGAAGTGGAACAAAAGTGTGACAATTCAATGGTTGCTCAGAAACTGAGAAGCCAGGAGAGGACAGTTTATCAAGACGAGGCTATGAAGCTAGGTCAGATATAAATCAGTGATGCCATACCAAAGACAAGGGCATTTCAGAACTGAAAGAAATCCTTTCTTCTTCCAAGAATGAGGACCAGTGGGTGGTCTATTAGTGAGATGCTGTCTGCATTAATGCAGAGCTGATTCTCTGGGAGCCTATATTTTGCTAAGAGTGAGTCATGAAGGCTTCAAAAAGCTCATCCATGCCCATGTCCACATTAAGTAAAAGTTTTTGAAAGTACTTTGTAATTTATCCCCTCTAGGTATTAATCTTCCTTTGTGGTATCAAAGGCCTCATAGGTAAAATGCAAAATAATTGATGATGGTACAATTTCCACATTATATCATTATATCATAGTTTTAACTTTCTGAAATTGCTTAGGAAGATTATTTGAAGCACAAGGCAAGAGCAACTTAAGCAGGACCTATTTTTTAAGACTTTTTTCAAAATCCAAAGGAACACCAACTCCAGTATAAAATTCTGGAAGATGTGTGTCCATTATTTAGGAGACAAAAAACACTCTTAAAAGAAAGAAATAAAACACTATAGCTTAAAGTTTCAAAGCTTCCAGAAGAAGGTCTGTAATTTCGGTGTGATCCCCTAATGATAGTACTTCACAGGACAAGTTTACAGCTCCCATTAGCAACTTGAAGGGAACTCACAAGCAAGCTCCCAAGAGATGAGGTTGAATGGATTCGTTTTCATGAGTTCAAGTATTATATTTATTCGTAGTTAAGGTGAGAATTTTCATAGAGCAAATATAATAGAAATCAAACATCATGGGGATGTCGGTCCCATTTTAGGAGTACAACAAAGCAGGGTGCCCAGTGCAAAACAGTGGGTGAGACGATGCAAAGCTGAGAAAACAGACAGTACGAACGAGCCCACACGGCATGAACAGTCAACAGAGCAGGGAAGGAAAAGTGGTGGTGGGGTCAGAGCATTTATTCTTGCTTTCCAGTGGCATTTCTGCACCGAGAAAGTGAAAGAACAGCCCCCACACTTCCAGAATGAGTCAGTTTCATGTCTCAAGCTGATTATAAACCATTCAAAGGAGACAGCCTCCCACAGCTGACTTTAGCTGTGATTAGAATAGAGGATGGCAGTTTCCTTGGGCATGCCATATGTGCTTGGAAGCTTCAAAGCCTGATCATCAGGTAAACCTGAAGCCTCTCAAGGACCCAAGAAAGGTAGTTTCTAAGGACGTTTTCACATATGTATGCTGGAAGCGACAGCTCACTAGCCAAGCCATCATACTCAACATGTGGTACATATTCAGACACTTTTATAAGCTTGGAGGCTTCACGTTAATTTTAAGTTCCTCCAGTGATCTATTTTTTTCTCCTCTACAAGAGAAAAATATTCCAGGAAAATGAACATTGGCCACACTTTTTGGTATGAATTCCCAGTTTCTTTTCAGAATTAGATTTTTTTAAATCAAATAATATAAATTCAGGTCTTCTTGTCTAGAAGGGAAGAAGAAGGGGAGATGCTTTCCAGGCGATGACATAGTCCTTTATGACAACATTCTAAGCAGAGATTCTTTGAATGGTTGTGATGGAAGGTTTGGGAAGAAAAACCCTTTCTCCACTCACACTTGTAGATGTGGAAACCAAATTAAAAGAACATGCAACACAAAGCTACAGAGTGATATCCAAAAGGAAATTTAAAAATTTGAAAATGTGACTTGTGTGTGGGAGTCATGTGGCCTACCTTTCCGCAGCAGCATCTTCACAGGTTTGCTTGTAGTAGTACACTTCTTGAGAGTAAGCAGAGTTATTAAGGCTCCAGTGGCTTACTATCCCATTTTTCTTTTTACCCACATGCCACTAACTTCACAATACTGGAGTCTACTCAAATACAGAGTCCTTTTTCATTTTTCTTAATTATGGAGATTATGGTAAAATGAAACTTATTTTCCATGTAAAATCAAACATGAAAGTGGTCACTACGATGATTCCACTTCATCCCCCACCCACCCCAGTAAAACAAATAAAGGATATAATTAATACAGGAAAACAATCCAGGATTCGTATAAGTGGCACTACACATTTCTTAAATGTCCTTCAAACTAAAGGTTTATAATGAATGAGACAAGAAATTATAATTCACTCTATCAAAAAATCTGAAGAGGGAGGGAATATTTTTGCTATGCACAAGCTGAATCAAGTTAATGAGGCATCTAACATTGCAAAAAGAACGTTGTCTATAAATAAATTCAGTCTGATTGGGATGTATTAGTTGTCTGATAATATTCTGTAGCCTACAGATGCTTTGGGTAGAATGTAGATTTCTCAGAAAAGACCAGTGTAATTCTGGCAAAGTGTCAGGTCATTTCCTATAAACTGCATTAACATAAAATTTCTTTTTAAAATATGGCTTTTTGTTCATGATAGTATTTCCAAAATAACAGTTAGTTTAAGACAAAATATATTCTTCAAACAAAAAGGTATTTAAACCTCAGAATGTATTTCTCCAGTTATTCATAGAGGTTTTGTGATTGATACCTGTCTCTTCAAGTGCTACAGATGGGAAATTCACCCAGACTCTAGGGACTAAGAAGAGACTGCAGCTAGAAACTGAGCTGTTTTTATTCTTGAACTTGACCCGGTGCATATGTGTTGTTGATATTTGGGCTCTTTTGGGGGCCCTTTACCCAGCTCCCAAATAAATTACTCATGGAGGTTTATTTTTAATTATGAATGCCAGGCCTCAGCTTGGTTTAGTTTCTAGTCAGCTTTCCTCAACTTAAATTATCCTGTCTGCCTTTTGCCTCTGAACTTTTCCTGTTCTCTTACTTCTGTAAGTCTTATTCTTACTCCATGGCTGGCTGGTTGTGTAGCTGGGTGGCTGGCCCTTGATGTTCCTCTGGTTCCTCTCCCCTTTCTTTCCCTGATCTCTCCTTCTATTAATTCTTTCTGCCTGCTAGTCCCTCCTATCCTTTCTCCTGCCTTTCTGTTGGCCATTCAGATCTTTATTACACCATCAGGTATTTTAGACAGGCACAGTAACACAGCTTCACAGAGTTAAACAAATGCAACATCAACAAAAGTAACACACCTTAAAATAATATTCTACAACACATATGCTTATGTATAATGTCCATGAAAGGGCTGGAATGTTGTTAATCTATTATTAAATGTTTGATGTTTCTCATTAGCTGCCAGATATTTCCATACAGTGATGTAAATATAATTCTTCCTGTAGATTAAAAGTTCAGATTCACACAGCTTGTATTTTTAATTTTTTTTATTCATTTTACATATCAACCACAGATCCCCCTTTCATCCCTCCTCCCACCACTGCCCCAGCCTTCCTCCTCCCTGATTCACCACCCCCATCCCTTCCTCCAAAAGAGTAAGGCCTATCATGGGGCACAACAAAGCCTGGTACATTACCTTGAGGCAGGACCAAGCCCTTCTGCCCTGCACCAAGGGTGAACAAGGAAGGCAACTGACCATAGGTAATGGGCTCTAGAAAGCCAGCTCATGCACAAGAGATAGAACTGGATCCCATTTCCAGGGGCCCCTCAAACAGACCAAGCTACACAAATGTCTCCTGTATGCAGAGGACTTAGTCAGGTCCCATGCAGGCTCCATAGCTGTTGGTCCAAAGTTCGTGAGTTTTTATGAGCTTGGTTCAGTTGTCTCTGTAGATTTCCCCATCATGATTATGACCCCCCTTGCTCATAGAATCCCTTTTCCCTCTCTTTGACTGGACTCCTGGAGCCCAGCCTGGTGCTTGGTTGTGGATCTCTGCATATGCTTCCATCAGTTACTGGATGAAGGCTTTATGATGACAGTTAGGGTATTCACCAATCTGATTACCAGGATAGGCCAGTTCAGGCACCCTCTCCAATATTGCTAGTAGTCTAAGCTGGGGTCATCCTTCTGGATCCCTGGGAATTTCCCTAGCACTAGGTTTCTCCTTTACCCCATAATGTCTCCTTCTGTTAAGATATCTCTTTTATTGCTCTCCCACTCCATCCCTCCCTCAGCTCAACTATCCCATTCCCTCATGTTCTCATCCTCCATGTCCTACCCTCTATTGCCACCCCCCATCATCCCCAATTTGCTCATGGAGATATCCTCTGTTTCCCCTTCCCAAAGTTATCCATGTGTCCCTTTTAGGGTCATCCTTGTTTCCTAGCTTTTCTGGATCTGTGGGTTGTAGTCTGATTATTCTATTTATGAGTGAGTACATACCATGTTTGTTTTTCTGAGTCTGGGTTACCTCACTCAGGATGATATTTTCTAGTTCCATCCATTTGGCTGCAAACCTCATGATGTCATTGTTTTTTACAGCTGAGTAATACTCTATTTTGTATATGTACCACATTTTCTTTATCTATTCTTTGGTTGAGGGGCATCTAGGCTGTTTCCAGGTTCTGGCTATTACAAATAATGCTTCTATGAACATAGTTGAGCAAGTGTCCTTGTGGTATAATTGAGCATCCCTTGGGTATATACCCAAGAGTGATATCATTGGTTCTTGAGGTAGATTAATTTTCAGTTTTCTGAGAAACTGCCATACTGATTTCCAAAGTAGCTGTCCAAGTTTGCACTCCCACCAACAGTGGAGGAGTGTTCCCCTTGATCCATATCCTCTCCAACATAAGTTGTGTTTTTTTTATCTTAGCCATTCTAACAGGGGTAAGATGGTATTTCATAGTCTTTTTGACTTGCATTTGTAAAATTCTTATAAGGTCTAAGTATCTAGGTGCAGAATATATTTTATATTGGCTATTGCTTCTGGAAATCTTTATTTTCACAATTACCTAATAACTCAGAAGAAACGTTTTTGAAAATGTTTTGTATATACTTATTTTGATTATTTTTATCATAAGCATAGGATGTATATATTTTCACTGGAAAAATAAAACCTCAAATAGTAAAGTAGTAAGTATAAAGTATTAAATATGTTCTTCCCTTCCAAGCATTAATGTTAATGAAAGGAGGACCTGCATATTTGAAAATACCCATGATCAGTTTCCTTTATGAGCCAGATATGACAGGAAGTGTAGTAATACTGAGATGGTCTTTTTAATCTACAGGGATCCTTGGTATTGGTTAATTAATTACCTACCCTAAGAAGCCTGAAGAATAAAATAGGTAGCTAGTCTACTAGATTGCTTCTTGACTTATGATAAAAGCTAAATCTAGTATTAGAAATCCTGATTTGAGTGACCATGATTTCTCTCCTACCTTCTTTTTAAAATTAAATCAAATTAATTAATTATTTTTAATTAATTGATTATTTTTTAATTAATTTTTTTCAAGATAGGGTTTCTCTGTGTAATATCCTTGGTTGTCCTGGAATTTGCTTTGTAGACCAGGCTGGGCACGAACTCACAGAGATCTGCCTGCCTCTGCTTTCCAAGTGCTGGGATTAAAGGCATGTGCCACTACCACCTGACTGATTTCTCTCCTACTTTCAAGTGGTAAATTTTCAGGCCCAGAGGACCTTGATTGAAAACCAAACCAGAATTGTTGAGCAAGACTTTAAACTACTGCTTCAAGGACACACTCTTCCTTCAATCCTTCCCCTGAAAGACAAAGCAGAAAAATAAATATGTATATGTATATATATAATATATGTGCATATGTATGTATATATGTGTGTATATTTCATAAGCTTACAAATTGAAATGTCCAGACCACAACATTCATAGCAACCAGAGCAATGAGTAAAAAGCAGTGAGAGAACTTACCAGAAAAAAAAAAAGATATTTGGCAAGGTATTACTCAATTCAACTTGTAAAATTGTCCAAATATTTAGCTGAACCATACATAAAGTAGATGCCACATAAAAGCAGAAAGAACTAAAGAGAGATATAAACAAGGTAGAGACTTTATATCTTTTTTGTTAACTGAAAAGGAATGAATAAGTAGTAAAGATCTAGAAGAGCTAGAAAGCAGTACTAGCTGCATTGGTTTAATTGATACACTGCAAAAGTAGAACTCATTCTTAAGCCTTTATAGAACGTCTTCACCATGAGAGGCCAGATTATTAGATCCAAAAATATTGACAACTCCTGTGTCCGTTCAGGGATCAGGTATCACTACAGAAGAGAGTGTGGAGATTATAAAAACCAGGGAGTTTGCTGTAAGTTTGTGTCTAGAAATGCCTAGAAATGTTAAAAACTACACCTAGGAAGTCTCATGAATATGGATGCTTAAGCATGACCTGAACAGGGAGGACATAAATAGGCGTGTTAAAGCTTACAAAGCCTAAACCCTACACACACACAAAAAAATACAGGCACCTAAAAATTCTGAGAGTGGGAGAAATAATTTTCCCCAGAGAAGAACATACCAATTGGTTATCCAGTACCAGATTGTCAGTTCTGAAAACATAAACATACAAGTAACATTGTACAAACTGAGTAAGGTGTGTGTGTATGTGTGTGTGTGTGTCTGTGTGTGTGTGTGTCCTTCTGTTTCTCTCTATGTGTACAATTAAAGAAAAAGAAAAGAGATCATGAACTTGACTTTTTAAATTTTTTTAAATTGTAAATAGATTTGTCTCTCATGAAATTACATCCTGACCACAGTTTTCCCTCCCTCCACTCTTCCCAGTCCCACCCCCACCAGATACACTTCCTCTTCGTTTCTCTTCAGAAAAGAACAGGCATCCAAGAGTAACCCACCAAACACGATAGAACAAGACACAATAAGACAAGGTGAAAGCCCTCATATTGAGCCTGGGAAAGCAACCCAATAGGAGGGAAAGAGTCCCAAGATCAGGCAAAAGAGTCAGAGACGCACCCTGCTCCCACTGCTAGGGGCCCCCTCCCACACAAAATAACACCAAGCTAACAGCCATAATATACACTCAGAGGACTTGGTGCAGACCCATGCAAGCCAAGTGCCTTCAGTCTCTGTGAGCCCACGTGAGCCCTGCTTAGTTGATTGACTCAGTGGTCCATGTTCTACTGATGTCCTCCATCCCCTCCGACTCCTACAGTCTTTCCTCCCCATCTTACACGAGGCTCCCCAATTTCCAAGGTGAGGGACCCGATGGAGACTTTCAGTTTAGATTCGCTTTCAGTTGCTGCCAGAGGAAGCCTCTCTGATGACTACTGGACAAGGCACTGAGAGATCATGAATTTGAAATAGAGCAAGGGTGAGGTACATGGGAGGAGTTGGACGGGGAAAGAAAAGGAAAAAAAAAATGACTGTAATTATGCTATAATCACCCCAATACATAAATACTAAAATGCGTAAATATTTATAAATAAAGCATATTACCTGCAACATTTGGCAACTGAAAATACCTGTGGGCTCAGTGAGTGGATCTTGCTTAGGTTAATTTAATTCTGGGCTATAAAATAAATGTGATACACCGTGGGTCAAGATGTGGGGATAGGAGATGCTGTGGATGGAATAATACACCGGCACGTGCTTCCAGTAAATATTTCCTTAAGATGATTGCCTCAGCTTCAGGGAGAAGTGCTGTTCAAGACTGTTCTACTCCACGACTATTTGAAAGATTGGCATAAAAATCAAAATACTTTGTCTTGTTTCAGAAATATTCTGCAAGTTATTTCAGCTTCCAGTTTCAGTAGCCCATGGAGAGTTCACTCAGGTCTTCATTTAGATGGCATTCATGTTTTAATGCTCTCACTGAGTTCTCCCTATCACTACTTTATGTAGTGAGCCTTTCCCCACACTAGTTTATCTTACTTGAGACAGAACTTGTAACAAACCCTTAGACAACAAAGTAGTAACCAAATTAGTCCACATTCCGGTAAACTATTATCCACTTGCCCATTCATTGAATTTTCCATCTTATTTTGCTGTTTTTGAAGTTCCCAAAGAAACTTCTGACAAAGCCTGAGGTATTGGGTTTTTATTTCTGCTGTATGTAATACATTACCATGTATCAAGTGGGCTAAAAACAATCCACAGGTCTGACAAGGTGGCTCAGTGAATAAATGCCGTTGCTGCCCCAGCCTCATCACTTGTGTTTGACCCTTGGAACTTATATAAGTGTGCAAGGAAAGAACCGACTCAAGAAAGTTGTCTTCTGGCTCCACACATTGTCCTGTGACACAAGTGTCCACACATATCATACATGTATACATATGCACACACACAATAATAAGACTGAAACAGCCGGGCAGTGGTGGTGCACGCCTTTAATCCCAGCACTCGGGAGGCAGAGGCAGGTGGATCTTTGTGAGTTCGAGGCCAGCCTGGTCTACAGATTGAGATCCTGGAAAGGCACAAAGCTACACAGAGAAACCCTGTCTCGAAAAACAAAACAAAACAAAAAAGACTGGAACAAAAGCTATTAACAGCATCATTCTACATTGTTGTAGGTCAGACGTCTCGGGGAACTTAACCACTTTCTTTATTTCATTGTTTAATTTCACAAGACCACTTCATGATGTGATCTTGCCATATTTTTAAAGTTTTATAGATTCTCTGTGGATTTCACATCATGCATCCCAACCTTACTATCTCCCCATCCCCTTGCTTCTGCCCTCTGCCCATGCAACCTCCCCCCTCAACAAAACAGAGTTTAAAAGAAAAACCAAAAACCAACCAACCAACCAACCAACCAGACAGACAGACAGACAAAGGTGAAGGCCCTCGTTGTAGAAGTGTCGTCCCTTGAGTCACACAGTTTGGCTTTTAGTCCATTCATATTTACTTCTAAGTGTGCATTGCTATGAGTCATTCATTGGTTTGGTTTGAGGCCTCTGGCTTCTGCTACACTGTCAATAATGGGCTCTCACTGGGGTTCCTCTTGGATATCCTGTTGTCTTTGTCCTGGGATCTTACCGTTTTGGATCTGTAGCTTCATCCCCTTCACATTCTCCAACAGTTCACAGATACGGTGGATATTTGGGTGGAACAACCCATAGCCTTTGTTCTGGGCTTGGGTGGCAGTTGGATTTTTCAGCCCACCAGCTTTCCCTCATTGTCACTACCCAGGTGAACTCTCCAGCACTGCCTCAGCTAGCTCACCCAACACTGCCTGCGGCAAGGAGTGAGGACCAGTTCTCCTGCTCTCAGATCCCCAAATCCAGCCTGCTAGCATTCATACCACCAGGTCCAGTTCTACTGTTTTCCCCAGGCAAGGCCCAGGACCCTCTCTCTCGACGGCTGCAGGGGACATATGAGGGGGAGGAAGGCAAGGTCAACTCTCCTGCTTTCATCTCCTCAGGACCAGCTCACCTGTGCCCAGACAACAGGGTCAACGCTAGTGTGCTGTCCAGGTGGGGTGCATGGCTTCCCTGCTCTCTTGTGGGCTGAAGCTGGTGTGGGAGGCATGGCTAGTTCTCTCACTCTCAAGACCCTGAGGCCAGCTATCTCCTGCCGCAGGTAGCAAGGGGTGGAGGGGATAGCCCCTTCTTTTACTTGAGATTTTTGGAAAAGAATGAACTTTCAAGCCTGTTTGGGTTGTTCACAGAACTTTGTTTCTTGCGTTTGTAACACTGAAGGTCCATTTCGCTGCTGACTGTTGACCAAGTCCCTCCTCCAAGGCCATCAACGTTTGTCATCCTGTTCTCCTCTCCATTTCAAGCCAGCAAAAGTACATTTGATGTTTCTCACACCGTCTTCTCCTCCTACATCTGTCTCTTCTCACTCCAGTGACAGAAATTCCCCTGTGTTTTAGGGCTCAAATCATGACGTTCTACTTACTTTAATAATTTAGGGTACTTTTCTTATTTGAGAATCTGTAATGTTAATCAAATCTGAAATATATCTTCTATATAATATAAGTTAGCACAGTCACAGGTGTTAGACATGGGGATGATGCTGTCTTCCTGAGGTCGAGCTTACCATTTCCTTTTGGATATAGATTCTTCCAAGTGATTTCAAGATAACACACAACTTGCAGCAGATGAGTGATTTTCAGAACTCACATGTTTTTCCTCTTTGCTAAGCATATGGCAAAGGAATAAAGCCAAACTCCTAGTCAGGTGGCAAAACAGATATTTACAGCAGGTGATGGCTTAGAATGCTAATGCTACACAGACCTTTGATTTCTAGTGCTTCTAGAAGTGTGATTTTAGAGATAAAAAGCTGAATGAAAAAATGTGGGAGAAACAATTGGCCTATCTCAAAAATGCAAAGAAGAAATATTGTATTTTGGCAACTATGCATTTAGTCTACAAACAGTGAGTCCAAATTGGAATGGAAGTCAGTGATATGAAAAGAATATTTTTTTAAAAGACACATTATACCAAAATCACATGACTTAAAAACTCTGGATGTTTTTAAGAATAATGTGAAGGCATAAGATTCTGCTGACAATTGAAAAGAATGAATCAGAAGCTCCAGGAAAGATAAAAGTGCTCTTAAATAATTGCTTGAATATGCAATAAAATAGAACACATTGTAAGTTGAGCAATTATTATTATTTTATACCTTATTACATGTACAGGTTACCCTGAATTGCTGAGTATTCCTTTGAGGACATTCTCCTATTCAACATGGATCTTTTATTGATGTCATTGAAGTTTCTTTCTATAGTACTTGACTTCCCTAAAATGACTTTATCTACTGTTAACTTTTTAAAATGTTATAAAAATTATACGGTTAAAGAGATGGCTTGTTAAGTAAAGGACTTGCCACCCAAATGGAGGACTTTGGTTTGGATTCTAAGAACATACATTGTGTTGGATGTGGTAGCTTGCATCTGTGATCCCAGTGCTCCTAAGGGAGACAAAGATAGGAGAATCCCCAGAAGTTCCTCGATAGCTAACTTGGTGTACATATTAGCAGACAAGAGACCATGCACCAAACAAATGAAAGGCAAGGAGTGACACCCTTCCAAGGTTGTCTTTGCACTTATACACATGAGCATGTAAATATGCACCCATATACATCACATACACATGCAGACACATACACCATACATACACACAAAGAAAAAGCTCAGTGAAAAACTTTAACATTTTAATGAAGTAAAACTACAAGATATATTTTTTGAAGTTTGTGTGCCATATATTTACTTCTAAATAATTTGATATTTAAAGCAGCTATCATTTAAAACACTACACTAAAACTATAAAATAGTTAAAATTTAAATTCATTCAGACTTGAGGTACATTTTTTCAAATATAAATTGATGACTTAGATATTGATTATTCTTCAGGCTACACATTTAACACATTTCTGCCTTTAGGTTGTAAACACATGTGAAGAGACCATTACACATTTAAAATAAAGAATGTGAGGTTTTTTGTTTTTTTTGTTTGTTTGCTTTGAACATAGTTACTTGCAACTAAATGGGATGCGTCATAGGTATGTGGATTTTTACATGAATAGTGGTGGACATCGCTAGAAGCCAGGCAAATTCCACCTCGTGCTGTGTGTATCAGGTGACTGGTATGGCATTCTCCATTTTAAACCCTTGCACCCCCAGGATCAACTGTTTATTGAAAAGAAATGGCTTTCATTTGTTCCTTGTGGAATGCTTGACCTTTCCTCTTTAGTATCTCAAAGATGACAGTGATATCTGATTTTGCTGTTGTCCCTGGGAGCCTCAAAAGTTGCAATGTGAGTGAGTTCATTAATATATTTCCTCCTCTTCTGCTTCAGCATACATATAGTTCTCTTCATATTATTTTGTGGAGATTGGGCTGAATAATTAAGTGGAAAAAATCAATACTCAGTAATTTTGGTGACCATTTCTTCCTCATGTGGAATTTGGTCCTCAAGCAGGATGAGTTCTGTGTTCTCAGAGCTTTGTGATTTTACTACCTTCGCCTCCTTTGCTGGTTTACAGAGCCACCCTTGAATTATATACATTGTCTTCTTTAATTAAAAATACCCATCATAGGTATGGAGGCCACTATCTATGATGGGACACCTTGCACAGCCTTGAGGCAGGGGGAGGGGCTTGAATCTGCCTCTATTAAATGTACCTCCTCATGGGAGGCCTTACCTTCTTGTAGGAGGGAATGGGGGATGAGTTGGGACAAGGAGGCTGGAGGGGCAGGAGGAGGGAAGGAGGGAATCTCTGATTGGTATGAAAATATTTTCTTAATAAAAATTTACATTTATCACATAATTAAAAAACCCAATATTTAAATAGGTTTAGGGTTTTTTCTTCATTTTTTTCAAGTTTCTCAATGAGGTCCTAGAATAAATGAACTGATCATTTTGAGCATATTTTATCAGGCAAGCAGACATTTTGCTGGGGTAGTCTTGATGGAAACCTTTGCAAGTCTTGTTATGTGTCGACCCATTTTCTCCACGGTGACTCTCAAAGTCTAGATCAGAAGAAGTGATGACTATAGCCTCTGGATGGAAGTGATGAGGAGGAGATGGACTGAAATCATGAGAGTAAATGGGATAGTATTAGTCCATAACTATATAATACCACAGACAAGGCATGCTTTGAAGCAGATTTATTTTGCTTATGATTCTGAAGATCCAGGTTTAAGTGCCTGAATCTGCTGTTTGCTCCTTTGCTGCTCAAGTCCTGAGTGATATAACATATTAAGACATGACAGGAGGGGGGAGAGTGATTCAGGGAGAGGGAGATGGAGAGACTGTGTATGCATCAGATGTCTGTCATCTGTCTCCTCTGGTCTCTCTTCCTCCTCTTCTAAAGATCCAACCCTTAGAAACCTCACCCTAATGAATTTATCTAATCTTACTCATTCCCCAAATGCTCAGCTCTGAACAATGTAGCAAAATTTCCAACTTCTTAATATTTCACAATTGGGATGGAATGTCAACGTATGTTTCATGGTAGCAAACCATATATAAATCATAATTGATGGAGAAATTTTGACAGTAGATAGAAAGGATGTAAGAATGTAGGGAAGAATCTTAGATTTTCTAGCCACAACTTTTTTTTTTTTTTTTAAACCAGAACATCATTTATTTTATGACTGACTGAAATTCCTCAAGATGAACTGGATGCTGCAACAGCTGCTCTCTTGGGTTTAGATATTGTTCCTTCACGGAATCCATGTCTGAATCTTCGATAGACAATTTTCAGGTGCCTCATCCGCCCAGTCCCGGTGGTGTTTCATCTCTTAGCCTTGGCACTCCAGGTACACTTTCTCTTGTGCTTGGCCGGGTAGCCACACTTGCCACAGGTCGACTTCTGAAGGTGGTAGGCCTTAGAGCCACAGTGGCGGCAAAGTGTGTGCGTCTTGTTGTGACGCTTTCCAAAGGATGACGTTCCTTTTGTCATCTTGCTGCTGCCGCCGAGGCCTCTAGCCACAACTTTTAATTGTAGCATGAAATTTCCCCTAAAACGATAACCAGAACATAATGTTCATTTTTATTCTCTTCTCTCTCTCTCTCTCTCTCTCTCTCTCTCTCTCTCTCTCTCTCTCTCTCTCTCCTTCCTTCCTTCCTCCCTCCCTTCTTCCTTCCTTCCTTCCTTCCTTCCTTCCTTCCTTCCTTCCTTCCTTCCTTCCTTCCTTTCTTTCTTTCTTTCTTTCTTTCATTTTTGTTTTTGAGACAGGGTTTCTCTGTATAGCCCTAGGCTATCCTCAAAATCATGTTGTAGATCAGGCTGACCTCAAACTCAGAGATCTGCCTATCTCTGCCTCCCAAGTGCTAGGATTAAAGGTGCTACCACCACCCAGCTCATCTTTACTCTTGTAAGACTGGCTTTTTTCAGAATAGTTGTCATGCTAGGCACAATGGCAGATTCTTGTAACCCACAGCACTCAGGAAGCTGAAAGAGGAGGATAATGGGTCCAAAGTTAAGGTAGAACACATATTAAAACTGTCTCAGAAACAAAAACATATAAAAAACCAGAAAGGAACCAGGTAATGTATGACTTTGAATGTTCACACTACTTCCTGATCATTTCTGCTGCTGTGAGCCTCATTCATGAGCTTCAGCTTTTTTCTTTTTCAATAAACTTCAATACTGGTCCCTGCATTGTTTCGGTTTCCTTTAACTTTCTCCTTTTCTCTATCTTCTGCTCAAGAAATGATGGACACTATATGACAAGATTTTCAGAGGGCTCTCTTTGATTGCTTTTATCACTCTCTTTCATCACAATCATTCAATTTCTCACACAGTAAGGCATATTTGAAATATTCTATCCAACGTGATGGTCTCAGCATCAAGACTGAGGATAAGCTTCCATTCCCTCCATAGTCCCCATCTCTAGTTAATCCAAGTCAGGGTGTGTTTAATATTGTTCTTCCTTGTCAAGTCTTGCTTTCTAGTGATTGTACTGACCCCTCTATGGGGCCCATTATCGAAAGGGAGAAGAAATATGTTTGGAATATTGAGTTCCTCCAAAGGGAGCTGTTCCCAGTGTGGTCTTGAGGATAGTGAGGCTAGTTAACTCAAAATGTAGGGGCTCTTAATAAAATAATTCACAAAACTACAGAAATAAATATAACTTCTCCTGGGATACCTTTTCCTCTTTATAAAGCACACCACTTGGTATCTATAGTTATGTAGATTTGATCCACATTATTTAACCCACACTGAGTCAAGGGTTCATGTAACATCTAACAACATAGGTAACAGGAGATTTTTTTTAAAAAAAATATTTTTAATTCTAATAAATTATTTTATCTCACATTATATCCTGACCAAATTCCCCTCCTCCATCCGTCCCAGCTCCCTTCTACTTTCCTTCTCTCTAGATTCACTCCCTGTCCTTCTCCCTTCAGAAAAGAACAAGTCTTCAAGAGCAGCCAAACAAGACACAATAAAATAACGTGAAAGCTTATTGAGGCTGGACAAGGCAACTCAATAGGAGGAAAAGAGTCCTAAGAGCAGGCAGAAGAGTCAGATACACACCCACTTTCACTGTTAAAGAGTTCCATAAAAACACCAACATGGCAACCATCACATATACTTAGAGGACCTGGTACAGACCCATACAGGCCTATTGCTTGCCATTTCAGTCTCTGTGAGCCTTGCTTAGTTGATTTGGCAGGCTGTGTTCTCCTGGTGTCTTCCATCCTCGCTGACTCATTCAGTCTTCCCTCCCTCTCTCATGCAGAGTTCCCCAAAATCTGAGGGGAGAGACCCACTGGAGACCTCCAATTTAGACAGTTAAGACTCTCTCTCTGCATAATGTCTGGCTGTGGGTCTTTGCACCTACTCCCTTCTGCTTCCAGAGGAAGCCTTCCTCTAGCGATGACCGAGAAGGCAGTGATCTATGAGTATAATCGAATATCCTTAGAATAATTTCATTGATTTAATTTTTTTTTTTTTTTTTTGCCAGTTGTGTTTCATTTTACTATAGATCTCTGGACTATCTAGCCTCCAGTTCCTGGCCATCCAGGCAGTGTCCAACATGGAATATTTCTTGTGGAATGGGCTCCAAATTAGACCAGTCATTGGTTGGCAACTCCCACAAGTTCTGCACTGCCATTGCCTCAGAAAATCTTTTAGGTAGGGCAGGTTGTAAGTGGTGCAGGTGGTTATGGCTGGGTTGGTGTCCAGGTTTCTATTTCTATATCCTGCAGAGATGGTAAAGAGACTAGAATATAGGGGTGAAGGCTCCAAGCCAATACCAGCTCAACCTCTTTAAGTTCAACTGTCTGTGTGGAAGTTGTCCTCAGCAATAGGGCTCTACTGCTACTTTTCAGAGAGCAAGCTTCTGTCCTAGCATCATCCTGGGATATTTGAGGATTCTCATGGGAACCCATTGGCCAATAACTTAATTGAATGCAACCCAGTCCTTCCACTGGAAGCCTTGCCTGACTGTAAGACATGGCTAGTTGAGACTCTGAATCCCTAGTTACTAGAAGTCTTTTCTGGGGTCCTCCTCATTGATTCCAGGAAGTTTCCACTGCACTAGGTTTCCATACCACCCCCAAGTGATCCCCAATATCAGCTGTCTCTTCCCACACTCTCTCCCTCCATCTTTCTCCATCTTCCTGATTCCTTCCTCTCCTGTCCTCACCAATACCCAGTCCACCTGCAGAATCTATCTTTTTCTCCTTCTCAGGGAGAGGCATGCTTAGCCCTTCTCTTTACCTAGCCTCTCTGGGTCTGTGGATCGTAGCTTAATTATCATTTACTTAACAGGTAATCTCCACTTTTAAGTGAATACATACCATGTTTGTCTTTCTGAGTCTAGGGTACCTCATTCAGGATGATGGTACATGAGGTTGGAGCATGCTTTGGGTATATGCCCAAGAACAATATAGCTGGGTCTTGAGCTAGATCAATTCCAAGTTTTCCGAGGAGCTGCCATATATAGATTTCCATGGTGGTTGTACAAGTTTGCACTTCCACCAGCAATGGAGGAGTGTTCCCCTTGTTCCATACCTTCTCCAGCATGAGCTGTCACTTGTGTTATTGATCTAAGCCATTCTGATAGATGCCAGATGGAATCTCAATGTAGTTCTGATTCGTATTTCCCTGATGAGCAAGGATGTTGAACATTTCTTTAAGTGTTTATCAGCCACTTCAGATTCCCCAATCAGGAATTCTCTGTTTAGATCTGTAGCTCATTTTCAATTGTATTATTTGGGTTTTAATATTTAGTTTATTGAGTTTTATATATTTTGGATATTAGACCATTAAACAATGTACAATTGGTAAAATATTTTTCCCATCCCATAGGCTGCTTCTTTGTTCAATTGATGGTGTTCTTTGCCTTACACCAACTTTTCAGTTTCATGAGATCTCATTTATTAATGGATTGCCTTAATGCCTGCACCATCAGTGTTTTGTTTTAAAAATTTGTCTCATCTGCCAATGCATTCAAGGTTGTTCTCTATTTGTTCATCTATCAGGTTCAGTGTGTGTAGTTTTATGTTGAGGTCTTTGATACACTTGGATTTGAGTTTTATGCAGGTTGATAGATATGGATTTATTTGCATTCTTCTACATAATGACATCCAGTTAGACAAGCACCATTTGTCAGTAACTGACATACAATAAACTGAATATATGTACTGTGATTGTTTTAATAAAAGAAGCCATCACCACAAAGAACAATGAACATGCACATCATCAAGCAATGCAGAAACATCACTCTAATCATTTCCTTGTATCGTTTGTTAAAGTCATCTCTTCAGTGCTAGGTATGGTGGTGCAACCTTTTTTTGATATTTTTAAGAATATTTTTAATGTATAAACTAGTTGATAATAGCACAAAACAATACAGCAAAGAAAACAATTTCAACAAATAATCAATGTACCAAAATGTAGTAAGGTAGCTGGCAAGCTCTATTGCATATGGGATAACAGGGCCTGGATGTGTTCTTTCATCTTTCATCATTTTTCTTTGATTTTCATGTCATATTTGACTATTGTATTACCCTCATATCAGACTCCCCTGTTGTTGGAGTTTATTGATAAGCACATATATGTATATATTATCTATAGCTTTTAAATTTGTATCTCCTGAAATATTATTCTGTTTTATTAACTTAGTTATCTTTGCATTGCATTTGACAGCTGAGATTGGAAGATGAATATTGAATTGATCAGTTCCATTTAACTTTCAAAGTACCTAATGTTGCACAAACCTATTATCCAATAGTGGTCTGCAGATTTGATTTAACTGTGTTGTTGCTTCTGATGGGTGGTGCAACCTTTTAATCTTTGTATTTAAGAGGCAGAGGCAAGTGTACCTCTGTGAGTTCAGGGACAGCCTAGTCTACACAGCACCATTCAGGCCAGCTAGAGCTGCACAATAAAACCCTGTCTCAAAAAAAGTTAACTCTCCAACAATTTTCATAAATTCCTAAGCAAGTCTATTTTGTCTAAGAGAATCTTTTTGGTGCAGAGTTATGGAGACTGATGTATGAGCAGAACTGCCTGTAATTGTGTTGTAGACTCTATCTGCTCCTTAGCTTGTTCTTTTTTCTTATCTTTATTTTCGTTATCTTTTTCCTTCTCCTCCTTTTCTTTTCTCCCCTTTTTACATGTTATTCTTTCCAATCCTTTTACTTGGCCACCTTTTGCCTTTTGCCTGCCTACTGCCCACTCTGACATACCTTCATTTTAACAAGTTAAGTCTGTTTCATTAGTTTCTATTGTGAGAACAGTTGATACTCACATGTATTTGAAAAATGGAAGTAAAGAAGCCCCTTCCTTCTCCAAGAAAGTAATACTATTTTGAAAAAATGATGTCATTCTCTCTATATATACATCTGCAATAAGCATTGCTTTCTTTGCTATGTCTACTGTGATGCATATATTCTGTGTCAGTAAAAATATAACCATGTTAGTTATAATTTTTAAATAGCCAAAGTCTATTTCATCAATCTTCCGTTAAACAACACTTAGCACCCAAAAAATCTGATACAAATCCACTTAAGCATCCTTGCATCACTGTGTCCACTTCGACTCACTATTGCAATGAAGCAGAAGTATTAGAAATATATTTTTTATAACTATGGGTAACTATATCTCAAAAATATGCATGCTGATATTCTAATGACAGTACTTATGAATAATGTGTTGTGTTTTGTCTTTTCAAAAATAAAAATTTTGAAATATATATGGTGGTTATACCATATAATTTCAGTTAGTATAATTTTTTTTACCTACTATATTAAACATTTAAAAGATTTGCAAAAGCAAGTTGGCTATCACTGTCACTTCAATAAGGGTTATAGTTTTGAAAATACAGATGAAACCTCAGCAATTACTTTTCATTACAGACTTTGAATAGGGATTGTTGGAGTGTTTTAATGAAATAAATTTATTTGCCTTTATATTTAGGTAAAAGTTTTTTTATAAAAATTATTTTTGTAGAAATATAGACTTTGGTGACAGAAAATAGAGTTTGGATTTGGGGATATAGATTAGAAATAGAATGCTTTTCTAGCATGCTCAAGGCCCTGGATTTTATTCTCAGCTCTGCCCATCCCCCTCAAATATTATAGTTGATAACAACAGCTGATTGAAAAGTTGAAAATGAGAATTAGGTTCATTAGCAAGCATAGTAGTCTTCATATATCTTTGTAGGTAGGTTTTCATTTTTCTAACCCTTTTTGCAAATATTTAGAAGTTTCTTTACTGAACAAAAGGAAGTTGAAAGGCCTGTAGTTTTCTAAGAGAGGGAATGAAGATAGCCAAACAACACTTATGGAAGATTATACCAGCAGCTGTGTTGGGCTTCTAGAGTTGCTTTGCAGTTTATTGCCTGATTGCAAGTGGCATTTGAAACTTTGCAGAAGAAACATTTCATGAGTTGATCCAAGTATCTCAACTGTCATGAGCCATAGCACATATTTTATAAATTCAAATGAATTAATAGTAAATTTTCAGATAATGTAAGCTAATAAAAAGATCCATGGCCCTCACCATGGAAGTATCCCAGACAATATGCATACAAGATTTCTTATTTTATTACTTGTATAATCAAAATAAATTCTGCTATTAAATATGGTTCATACATTGAACAGGTCACCAGTGTGCACCTTGTCCAAATTTTCAAAGTAGTTTCATTTCTTTCCACATATTTATTTAAAGAAAACTACTATAAGAGCAACTTTGCTTAGAGTGTTGTTTTCTTTCACTCAATGGGCGATTTATGGGTATTCCCATTTTTTAAAATATTCACAGTTAATTGTGATAGCCTGAGTTGTATACCCTCTGTGTTAGTCAGGGTTATCTAGATGAACAGAACTGAAACAATGAATATATATTATAAGGGGGATTTGTTGGATTGGATTTCACAGAAGGGGATGACAGTCTAATGTCTGTCTGCATGTAGGAGAATCTGAGAACCATGATCAGTCTATAAAGCTGGATGCATTATTACCAAATTAGAGCTGAAGATCTAAAAAATTCCTGCAGAAGTACTGTCTGCAGTCTGCATTGGAAAGTGGAAAAACTAGATTCTGACAACTACCACCACCACCAACAGCAATTAGATAGATGCACCAGCCAGGGACTTAAACAGGTGGCAGGTAGGCAGGCAGGGAGGGAGAGAGGGAGGTAGGCAGGGAGGCAGAGAGGGAAGTAGGCAGGGAGGCAGGCAGGCAGGGAGAGAGGGAAGCAGGCAGGCAGGCAGGGAGGGAGGGAGGCAGGAAGGGAGGGAGGCAGGCAGGGAGGCAGAGAGGGAGGTAGGCAGGGAGGCAGGCAGGCAGGGAGGGAGGGAGGCAGGGAGGCAGGGAGGCAGGCAGGCAGGCAGGCAGGCAGGGAGGGAGGCAGGGAGGGAGGGAGGCAGGGAGGGAGAGAGGGAGGTAGGCAGGGAGGCAGAGAGGGAGGTAGGCAGGGAGGCAGGCAGGGAGGGAGGGAGGCAGGGAGGGAGGAAGGCAGGGAGGGAGAGAGGGAGGTAGGCAGGGAGGCAGAGAGGGAGGGAGGGAGGGAGGGAGGCAGGGAGGGAGGCAGGCAGACAGGAAGGTAGGCAGGCAGGGAGGCAGGGAGGCAGAAGGCAGCACAAATTTATCCCCTGACTTCTTTGCTGATCACACTTGGAATGTGTCTTCTCTCAGATAAACATTCCTGAAAATGTCCTCATAGACTCACCCAGAAGCTTGTCTCTTAGTTGATTCCGGATTCAGTCAAGATCACTATCACTACTCACTATCTTATACTCCAAAAATGTATTATTTTGAAATCACAAACGACAGAAATTTAGGAATTGGAAAAGGTTGCCTGGGTATTGGAAACATAAGAAATTTTTATGTAGAGGTGAGAATTGTATTAGGAATGTTCCCTCCAAAAGACTAAGAATGGTAATCCTGGCCATATTCTCAGTGGTCACACGGCATTCTGGATTTGTACATTCATGTCAGTGAATAGTCTCTAGGACCTTCCCAGTGCTCACTGGAGTGAAGACATTGAGGGCAGTGTCAAAGAACCATGTGAACCTTCAGAGTAGGCTCCCTCTTGCCTTGCTAAGGATACTTCTGGGGTTGTGTCCTTCAAGCTTCTGGGCTGTTTGACTTGCCCTCAAAAGTGACTAGGTTTCATTAGACTCTTGTTACACAGTGCTTGCTCCCTAATACTTCTGTTTTATGTTCTTTGCCAAACAGGGCAAAACGTTAGTCAAGATACTGGAAGAGTAGGGAAAAATTACACTGCCCACCCTTGTACTCAGCACATAAGCATTAGGGGTACTAGGCATATCACTTATTCTCAGTGACCTTATCATCTAACAAGCATG
Source organism: Peromyscus leucopus (assembly GCF_004664715.2). Taxonomy (NCBI): domain Eukaryota; kingdom Metazoa; phylum Chordata; class Mammalia; order Rodentia; family Cricetidae; genus Peromyscus; species Peromyscus leucopus. The sequence goes on from NC_051075.1 coordinate 18,444,133, forward strand.
TAGGAACCCAGATCTACTGTTTACATTGGGTCTTACATGCATCAGACTTATACAATAAAAGAGAACATGGAGTGTGACAATGTCCTCTTTTTGTATACTGAGCTCAGTAGGCCAGCATCTCATTAATTACCTTCCTCAGCAGGGGGAAGAGGGTCATCAGGTTGATGAGACCTCTTGTACTGACAGGGATGCTGAAATAGGCAAACTCTTAAGACAGGGTCTGGGTCATATGATTAATCTGTACAGTGTGCTCTGGACCAGAAAATCCCATACAACTTGGAAATTTGCTCATTCTTTGCCACGTTCTTTCCCATAGCTTACTGGTGAGGATATTCACAATATTCTGTGTGGTTGCTGTGATGTGCTGTTCTGGAGTTTCTGGAGATGATTCTCTCTGTTCTGAGAAGCCATAGAACTGCCACTGAGTAAGAGGAAACTGTAACTTACGGTGCCCTACTCAGATCATGTGACTCTGTTAGAGCTTTGGCCTGCTGTGAAGAGGCAATTCTTGTTCCACTTTGTGCTTTATTAAGTATGTATGTTCTTGTTTTCTTTATCTCGTCTTAGGCTTTATAAGAATTGGATAATGCTGTGGAATGTTCTGTATGCTGTGAATGTGTTGCTCTGATTGGTTGATAAATAAAATGCTGATTGGCCAGTAGCCAGGCAGGAAGTATAGGCAGGATAAACAGACAAGGAGAATTCTGGGAAGTGGAAGGCTGAGTCAGGAGATGCCAGTCTGCAATCTGGGGAGCAGTGTGTAACCAAAAACAGGTAAAGCCATGGAACATATGACAACATATAGATGAACAGATGGGCTGAGTTTAAATGTAAGAGCTAGTCAGTGGTAGGCCTGAGCTAATGGCGAAGCAGTTTTAATTAATATAAGCTTCTAGTGATTATTTTATAAACAGCTGTGGGGTCTGTGGGGCTGGACAGCAGGGAGGCAGGAAGACAGGGAGGCAGGCAGGACAGGGGAAAACTTCAGCTACAGGATATTTAATGTATAATATCTTCTGTTACTTTTTTTAAAAAAAAATCTGCAATATGTTCCTGGAAAACATGAACATTGATTTGTATAACTGTTAATTAATTTTTTTTTACTGCTTTATAATGGTCCCCTATGTGAACACAACAGTATTTACATGTTTCTCATCATTTACCTGTGTGTACCAAAGCATTAGTCAGTGATATAGACTAGCCATGGAAATTAGTGTTGTTCCCACTTATGAATGTCCTATTCTGTGTCCCACAGGCTAGCTACATAAATGAGTGACACTCCCGTAGATGAATGTTCCAGTGTAAAAATTATTGGCTAGCCATGAAGATGAGTGAAGTTTCCCTAGGTGAATGTTCCAACCAGAGTCCCATGACTAGACATGCAGATGAATAATAACATTTCCATAGATGAATGTTACTACCCAAGTCCCTGAATATAAGAGAGCATGTGTCCTGGAAAGTTTGATCAGTATTAGAGCCTTCAAATATTTTAAATGTAACTATATAGTACCACTTATGCTTCTGCTTATATTCAGAAGCATTACTAGAACCCTTAATGATCCAGTTTTGGTTTGATCTACACCTAGTAGTACCTCTTGCTGGGTAATCCAAGCCACATTTCAGCTTTTGCCAACACTATGGGATATCTCCAAGTCCACATCCCATTGACCTTTCTATTCATGGTTTGTGGCAGCCATGCTAAAGCCTGTCAGTGTCTCAGAAGCACTTTAGTTATCTTCCTTGCCCCCTCACCTTCCCCAAATATATGGGTCACCTGAGTACTTCCCATGCCAGAGCAGTGGAGAATGGCTGTTGTATCTATTCATTTCTTTTTCTGGTCAGTGCCATTAAGGTATTGTTTTCTTTTCTTTTTTTTTTTTGTGGGCACTCCCATGTTGGCATAGTGCTATTTATTCTGAAATTAGATTCTGGGTACAAACTCAAAGCAGCTCAGGAGTTAACAATGTCCATTCAATATAGAATTCAATATTTTTTAGTAAAAGTATAGGGTTTATTACATTCAAATGTCTTAATATGCTTTCCTCAGTTCATATGACTATTGGGTTTTTCCCCCAAACAGGAAAATATGTTTGTTCCTGCTGTCTGTCTTCTTTATCCCACAATCTACTTGTGCTAGAAGAGGATAATCTATCCATAGTCTTTCTATGGAAACTTCCTTTGTAGTAAATTCTAAACCAGGCCTATATCTCAAACAGTCAAAAGAGAAGAGAATGCAAAATTTTCATTTCAATCATATTATAAAACTTGAATATAGTATTCAACCCTATTTAGGAATTAAAATTTTATTTTATAACTCAGATCTGAGTTCCATGGGAAAATATCTTCTTTCAGTGATCAGGGCCTGTATTACATTTCATTCTACACATTCTACATATTCATTCTGTACATCATCAGTGGAAACTATTTCTTTGTACTTTCATTTCTGCAAATCCAAATTCTTATTTCTGGGACTGGAGACATGGCTTAGTTGTTAGGAGTGCTTGTTGCTCTTACTGAGGCCTAGAGACTTGAGTTCAGTTCCCAGGCTGCAACCAGAGTGGTTGGTTCAGTAAGTCAAGATCTACAGGACCTGATGCCTTCCTCTACCCTCCTCCACAGTCCTTGTACTCATGTGACTCTCTCTCTCTTTCTCCCCATCTCTATCTGTCACTCTGTCTGTCTGTCTCTCTTTCTCTCTCACACACACAGATAAAAATAGCAATAAAATGATAAACCATTGAAGTTGTTGTTTCTTATTTTTCTTTTCCATTAACTCACCTCATTTCCTTCCTGAAAATGGATACCTTTATTATACTGGAAAGAGATCATTTCAAGAAAGGCACAAAAGAGAAAGGGATGCTAAAGTATTTTTTAAAAACCATTCCCACAATTTATGCAGGCAAAATGCTAAAATTTATGTCCCATGGATGTTTTTAGCCACTATTCAGAGTCGATGTAGCTAATGTTAGAGGAAAAAGAACTGTGGTCACAGCATCACATAGTCTTACATTATCGGTGAATGAATGTTTTTACTCCCAAGTACAGACATACATCCCCTTGTCATGTCTCAGTGTAGAATTAAAGAAATCACACATTAAAAAAAATATATATATCTTTATATTCCAGGAGGAAGCTTTTCTAATGATGGCTGAGCAACACACAGATCTGTGAGTATAGAGGAATGTTGTTAGAAGTCATTTTATTGATATATTCTTTAACAGAAGAGTAGAATTTGATTTCCCTCTAGGTTCCTGGATTTCTAGTCTCAGTTCTTGGCCACCAAAGCAATTTTGTAGATGGGATCTGTCTCATGGAGTGGGCCTTAAATCCAAATAGATCTTGCTTGGCTATTCCCGTAAGTTTTGTGCCACTACTGTCCTGGCATGTCTTGCAGGTAGGTCATCATTGTAGATTGAAGAGTTTGTAGCCACAGCTGGACAATGTGAGGGAGTGAGAGACCTTGGAACATGCAGTTCTAAATAGAATGTTTCCATCAAATCTTTTTCCTCAGGGTTCATGGAACCCCGTGGAAAAGGAGACAAAAAGAGTGTAAGAGCCATAGGGGTGGAAGACATCAAGGAAACAAGGCTCTCTAACACAGTAGGACTGATGCACACATATACTTATAGAGACTGTGACAGCATGCACAGGACCTGCTCAGATCTGTTCCAGATGGGATCCCACTGTTGAGAGGAAAGGAGTACACAAGCCTCTAACTCTAACGTCGAAGACATCTTCAATTGATAACCACTTGCAAATGAAAATAAAATCTCACCAGGGATACAAACCACTCTTAAGTTATCTATGCCCCACAGTAGATAACTACAAAACTAACCAATGGCCAATACTAAACTAACCCAATGGCAACTTTGGAGGTTTTTTGTCTGATAATGTTTTGTCAAGACTTTTTATTTTATTTTTTATATCACAGGTCCTTTGAGTATATATTATGGCTTCCAGTTTTGTGTTTTCATGAGATCCCTATGTGTAAGAACATGTGTGTGTGTCTGTGTCTATATATGTTTTTCATGCCTTTTCTTTGGCTCCTTTTCTTCTGTTTGTTTTGACCTATTCCATTTTTTTTATTTTTGATTTATCTCATTTATTTTACTATTATTGTTTAGATGTCTGCTTGTTTCCTAATGAGAGACTAAAAGTGTGTGGACTTCGGTAGGAGGGAAAATGGAAAGTATCTTTGAGGAGTTGGGGGGAGGGGAAACCATAGTCAGAATATATTGTATGAAAAAAAATCTATTTCAATTAAAGAAAAATAGAAAAAAAGATCTTTCCTAGGCAAACATCACAACAATAGACACAACTGATAAAGTGGAGGAAAGTCATTATTTATCAACTTTTGCAGATGGGGGAGCAGAAATAGAAATTAACACATTATGGAGGCAAAACTATGTGCAGATAATTTCTATCATTCCTGGTTTGTATGTAATCTCATTTAGAGCATTTGACTTCTTTTGGTCTTCACTTTATCATTTGAAAATGGGGACAATTTGAGAGAATTAATGAGTGAGTTTGGATTAGAGCCTTTCTAGTCAGGAGTGACGGCTGGCTCATGCTTCTAACATCAGCTTGTGGGGATCTGAGACAAGATCATAGCTGAGAATCCAAGGCCAACCTGGGCACAGAATAAGTAATTGTCTCATAAAACCAAAGAGGAGGGGAGATGAGGGGAAGACAGAATAACCCTTCTAATCCTATTTCCTTCCATTTTTGGAATGATTCATCACTTTCAGACTTGAGAAAGTATTACCAATAATGAAAATATGCTGAAACAAGCATGATAAAATTTTAAGGTGTTATTATTAAAAATTGTAAGACAGTTCAATAACTTTTACTGTACAAATATGGCTAATTTTAATTAATAGAAAATTTAGGTTTTATATATTTTTTATTTTCCTGTTCAATCAAATCAGTGTGTACTAAATAAGAACAGCTACAGAGCACAGCGCAGTGACTAAGTACTGTGATTAGCAGGCCTAAGTGTAATTTGAATTCCTATTTAGGTCATTTTAAAGAAGTTGATTAACCTTACTGAGACCTACATTCGTCCCCCACACAACAGAAATAATTATATAAATTCTACCGTTCAAAATATTTTATGAAAATCTTTATTATAGCATAAGGCTTCAAGAACATACTTATGTTAAACACTGCACTAATTCTAACAAAAAAATAACAATAAAGTTCCTCAAAGACAAGAAGTCAAAGTTTCTTTTTTTTAATTGCCACACAAATCCACAGCTGGAATAAGTCCATATCAAGCTGAGAGAGATAGGACTGGATCCATCTCTACAAATGTCACAGTAAAGCTGCCTTACAGGCACACAGTTTGGTTCATTCATGTCATATAGTCTTCATGTGGCTGATTTTACCTGCATAGTAAGACAGGGCTCTCAGATATAAGATCAAGTTTTTATTTAGCTTCCTGAAGCAGGAGCCTAGCCCAGCTGGCATTCTGGGACTCCTTCCATCTTTGGTTTGACTAGATGATTCACTGAAGTACGTGCTGTTCTTGCATCAGAAGTAGCAGTGTTATTGCTTTATGCCAAATACTTGTGCAGGAGCTCAGGCTGTGTTCCCTTGATGATTACTTATTGCAAAGTCACCGAAGCAGCTGGTGGAAAAGTCCACATTAATCCCCTCGAGGCCTCCTGACTTTGGAAAACATCTGAGTTTTCCTGCGTTTCACAGGAGCAAGTTACGGTGATATGAAACTATCACAGAATCCGCATTAATCTTTCTTGAAGGAACTCCATGGATGGCTCCTGAGTATTTTTGACTATATACTTAAACATAGAATTTTCCAGTCCGAGACTCCCTTTGAGAGTGGAAGGAAAGGAGCCTGGCTACTAATGAGGTTGAAGTTATAGAGGTAGCCTAAGTCTGTCCTGAGTAAATTAACCTGTGTCCTCTACTAGATTCTATAGTAACAGATCCCATGATTCCTTTCTAATTCCATTTCCTACCTAGAGAGCTAGCTTTTCCTTTCTTGTTTCCAGTACCATTTTCACTACCATAGGAGTGCTAAGAGATATCCTGAGTTCTTATCAGCTTGTCCAAAAGGGATGCCTTATTTAAAAAAAAAAAAAAAAACTGTGCTATTGATACATTTTAGAAGCTATTCTTAACATTATATCCCCCACAATATTTATTGAGTGCTCTTTAGAGCAAGTGGTTGTTCTGTGGCAGTGAAACAAAAATGAAAATGATTGATAATGTACAGACACATAAAGCTTATGTGTTTGTGAACAGGTCTACTACTAGATGGCCTGGCCGCTGAAGCAGCTTTATGGGTGCAGCCTGCTAGGGAAGGGCAACAGGTAAATGCACATGCCGCCAGGCAGGAGTGCTTTCAATGCATTTCCAAAACAGGAATGTGCTAATGCGGTGAAAAAAAAGTGAAGAGTAGTGGGTCAGTTATCCACTGTTTTAAGTACGCAAATAGCACAATTTGGTTTACACTCACTAAGGAAGATGCTCTGGTTGTCAGGGGGACATTCCGCGATGAGGGTAAATAGTGTGTGATAATGGAAAGATGGTCTCGAAGGCCTTGACTGCATGACAGCAGTGGAGAGGGTAACGAAGTCAACTTCCGGAAATGCATTGGAAGGCGTGTTTAACAAATTACCACTGATAGGATGAGCGCTTGCAAAAGGAAGAAATGAATTCTATCATTTCAATTTGGGCAAATGGTGTTTCCATTAATTAAGATAAGGAAAGTTGGGTGTGTGTGTGTGTGTGTGTGTGTGTGTGTGTGTGTGTGTGTGTGTGTGTGTGTGTATGTAAATGTGCCCCCTACAGGGTGACCAGTGAACTGCTACAATGTTTTTATTTCTCTCTCTCTCTCCCTCCCTCCCTCCCTCCCTCTCTCTCTCTCTCTCTCTCTCTCTCTCTCTCTCTCCTTCCCCAGCACACACCTATCTTGAGTCTCACATTTTCGTTCATACAGTTTGAGGAAGCCCCCTCAGGTAATCCTTTCTGCTTACCACTTCAAGAATCTATAGATGATGATATGTTCTGAAATGTCTCAGTTGTTTAATTCCACAGTCCAAGCACATTTTTTTCAAACTTGTCTAACTAGATTTATCTTATTACAATCGGTAAGACCATCTCTGTCAGTTATTGCAATTGTACTACCACAAGGTTTCCGAAGCTCTTCCTTACTCCCATTTACTGCTTTCTGAAAAGATCTTCTTTCCCCTGCTTTACCTAATGTGTATCCTACATTCATCTTCAACGTCCTACCTAACCAGCTCTGATTTGTGCGTGTTGGCATAGTAACAGAAAAGCCACAAGAGCCTCCCTTATAGTCATTGTCCAGCTTGGACCAAACTGTGCCACAAGATGTTGCAGGGTGAGTTTTCCACAGAAGCTTTTCAGAAAGTACAGGCTCATCTTACTCCTTTCTTCTCTTCTGTCCTGGAATTCAGTTCCAGTGCTGCATTGTGGGCTGAAGACTGTGACTGAGTTCTAGACCTGCACACTATGAATCATAGAGCAGAAAGAGGGAATCAGGACATCGGTGGTATTTTGGAATTCCTGATTCAGAGCTTCAGAACATAGACTGTTTCTAGATGATGTGCATGCTTTGAGGATTGTCTGACAACTGATTTTTCTATTCTAGTTCTTCTTATAAAATTTAATTGCTAGTCTTCTACATGGAATCTTAGTATGAACTAATAAAACCCTTTCTATCATGTTACAACTTAGTAGTTCTTAATTACTTTAAAACTCAGATTAAATTAATTTTAGAATGTTTTTAGTGATCTCACTGCTTTTGTTTATGCCCCTCAATTGGTGTTTTTTTGTTTGTTTGTTTGTTCTTTTGTTTTTGGTATGTATACAAATCTGGTTAATGAATGTACCCCTCTCTGTGTTCTTGATATAAGTTCCAGCTCTCCGATAAAGTAAAATGCTTTGGGGTTAGGAATTCTAAATTCTCTATTCCAATTATTATATTGTATGTATATAATACTTACTGCACTGTTCTATTATGAATTATACACCTAGAAGTACTGTTGACCAAATTGGTAGTCACTAGTGTCTCTGTCCTCCCTAAAGAAACAGCTCACTAAAAGAAGAAGCAATTAGTCAGATAACTATATTTTTAATATACAAATAAGTCATCAAAAAAGACAATCTGTGAGTGGTGAACAAAGAAGTATTTCAATTTAAGTGCTCTATCTATGGCATTATGCTTGGTCATGAGATAAATATATATGTATACAATATGTAAATATTTATTCTTCTCTTGTTATTGTAATTATCAAATTTCCCTGGATACATCACCTACACTGATGACACCTCTGCTAATTGGATGCATATCCTTTGTGTAAATGTTAAAAAAAAACCTGAATAGAGTCATGTGTTTGATATTCAGGAATAAAGGAACTTAAAATCGTGGTGGAAGCATAAGAATGAGATGAAAAAGCACAGATCATTCACTTTATTCAGTGTCTTCACAAAACACTGCGATCTGCAACATTCTTTATTCACAGACAATCAATCATTAACTTATTTTTAACTTTCAAAAGTTGTTTGAACTCAGGGCAGCTCCTCTTCAGTGCATTACAGCATGTATCTGATTCACTGGTTTGAATATGTTTGGGGGAAAAGGTGCAGTGTGACTTAGAATAAAGGGAATGGAGGGAACAAAGCATAATTTCCACTTAAGAAAGAGATAAAGGTTACATGGATGAAACTTAGTCTCATATTTATTTCCCAGAAAAGTTTCTTATTATCAGCATAAACTTGGGACCACCACGTAAGGACAAAGAGAAGTCAACAAAGATGTCACTCATTAATCATTCTAAAGAAATAGCACTTTTAAAGTGTCTGATTGACACTGGTAGCATAAATTTTGTTATCTTAGGAATTTGCCTCAGATTTGTTACACAGCTGTGCAACTTATTTCAATACTAATGGCTCTAGAATTTCATATCTGATAGCAGAAACTGACAGAAAAAAGTCCACACATGAGACCAGTGAGAAGTAAACAAAGGGATGTTTTGTGGATGTTCTTCTAGTCTGAATGTGAAAAATACTTGTTCTCTTGTCCATTAAAGGGTTCTTAGCAATTTGAAACATTTGGTCATTTTTAACTGGCTAAAGTGTAGGGTAGTGTCAAGGTTTGTTTGAACAAACCAGATCTATCTCAGTCTCCTTTTCGTATAGATTTCCATGATAGATATAAGGTCCTGATGTTTGCTCACTCAAATCAAGCAGCTGCAAAATTGAAACATTATATTTTTATATGCAATTTCTAATGAATGTTGTGGTTGATTAATGCTCCCATAAATCTATACCAATCATTCCTTATAGCATTCTTCTTATATTTATGCTCATGTTTATTAATATTTTATAAGGATCTATATTTTATAGACATAGCAAGAGAAAAAAGATGGCAATCCTTGGAATTTCCAATATTTTTCCCACTCAAAGTATTAACTTCCTTTTATTTACAAAATTAACATAGCATTTTAAAAATGATATGGCAATAGTCTTTTCTGGATTTTAATTCCTATTCACATTCACATTATTTCTCTTTAGAAAACACAATAAATATAATCAGTAATTTGCAAGTGTAACATGACACTGATCTGAATAGCAACACCTTTATCATAAGTAGCAAGAATTGATACAATTTGTAAAGTAAACATTTATAGACAATATATATCATGAATGTTTCAATTAATTCAAATTAATGAACATTCACTGAGTAGTCAATGTGTGTTCAACATTGATTAAAAATCATGCAAGAGACTTACCCTGTCCTCAAGTGTCAAGACCCTAGCCAAATAAAACATAGATAAGTGAATAAGTATTTAGGAATCCTGGAATTCAAAAACTTTCAGTATCAACTATTTGATATCGAAGAGCATTGGCTCTTAATTGTTGTTAAGTCATCAATTTTTGTTTATTTACTAATTTTTATTAAATGTGATGAGCATCACAATCTAAAAATGTTAACTAAGATGTATGCATTGATTAAAAAAAAAGGTTGAAAAGGTGTCACAGAGAGATGGCTCAGTGTTTAAGGGAACTTGATGTTCTTGCAAGAGCCAGGATTAGGCTCCCAGTACCTACATGAAGACTGATAACCATCTGCAATTCCAGTTCTAGGTGATTCAATACCGTTCTCTGGCCTCTGCAGGCATCAGGCATGTACACATGCATACAATGTAGATGATACACTCATACACATCAAATAAAAGAACAAATCTTTTAAAAAATATGTGTGCTTGTGCACTCAGTGAATTAAATTTAAAAATAGGGTTCAACATCAAATCACATGTTTTGAATTTATTGGAAATGATGTTCACATACAAATTAATCCTATCATACAAAGAAGTCATTATTGTATGCTTTACATTATAAGACAAGTGTTATATTCAATAATGACGCCACCATCAATACTCATAACAGAAGGAAACACTGCCTAAGATTTGGCCAAATGACTTTTATTGAATCAAGGTAGTGGGGAAAGTCTTACTAAGACACTGAAAGAAACTATAGATAGAAATAACTAGGCTGCCATTATGTATGAAAGTGAAATATAATGGAAAAACTCAGGGGATGAAATTCATGAGGGAATGCAGCAGTATCCACCAAACCATCCCTGGTGCGTTCTTTTTAATAAATAACACAGGGGTGACATTTTACTTTGTGAACAGGTTTGAGTGCCGACTATGTGGCCCTTTAGTATAAAGCAGTGGTTGCCATTGCAGCCTGATTCATGGGTTTCTTCTTGGTTAGCCTTGCTAGACACACAGTACTCACATGATGTCAGCTGGGTATTTTTGAAGTATATGATCATACTAGCAATTATTTTGTTATTGTCCTGCCATGAAAATATCTTCTTATATTTACTTGCAACAGTGGACTCTGTTGTTAGAAAACGTGAAGCAAAAGATTCTGTTTTTAGAAACAGAAAGAAGAGCACATGAGGAATAGAGTGTGTTCTGCTTACTTATCTTTCACTACTATTTTGATTTTGTTTTTAGTGTTTGAGGACAGCAAATTCATAGGTAAACACAAGGCTCTATGTAATTTTATTCTCTATTTAGAATAAAATATTACAGGTTAAATGTCTATAGTGTTTGGGAACAGAAACACAACTTCTGTAAGCTTGGATACACTTCTTCATGCCAACCAATCTTGACTTCATTGCCATTAATGTAAAGTATGGGTGAAAGGGTGAGTAGGAATCTTGACTGTGGGGCCTTTACATTCAAACTTTCACCTATGCATGTTTCTTATTTTGAGTTTGCACACCATTTGAAAAAATTTTAAATCTACATTTTTGTGCCTAAAATTTGAATGCTGCATCTATCTCCAAAATAGTAGAAGAAAAAGGTAAGGAATAAACATTCCTCAAAGAACCCGAGAGATGAAGGAGGAGGAGGAGGAAGAGGAGGAAAAAGGAGGAGGGTAAAGAGTTCTCAATTCCAAAGCATGTTTGTTTTATGATAGATAAATGCACATTGCCAAAACTTACAGTTTTAAAAAATATCAAGTGGATTTAATTTGATGTAAAACAATCATTTTGTGGTAGGTACACTTTAAACTTTCCTAAAGTTTGCTTGTGCCACATGGTAAATCACATTAGACACAGAACATCTACTGGTTAATAATACTGGTTTCCGCTGAAACTCCCAGGAATATAAACCACCCATGTCTCTATTTGCTCTGTGCAAGCAAAGACCTAAGACAGTCCTCACTTTGAGGGAGAGTGGTAAAAGATTATAAGGGAGAAATATGAAATAAATAATAAATAAATAAATGAATGCTGAATGAAACAATTAGCTTTGCCCCAGGGTTCTGCAGTAGCTTATGAATCCTTACCAGCAGTAGTTTACAGCTGTAACTTTCAGATATAATAGGAGATTGAATCTTCTACAGGCAATGAAACAGATGATCAAATTCACGAGGGATTGTGTCAGGCTTTTTCCAGTACTAAAGAAACATATTAATCCTTGTCACTGTTTTCAGAAACGCTGTGACAGAAATAAACCTGTACTGTAACTTGGCCCTTTTAATGAGCTTCTGGAGTGTGGGCTTTCCACTCAGCACCTGAAAAACACAACAAAACACCTTTTATATTAAAGATGTGAGGTTTGCTGCTGGCTAAATTTGTACACAGAAGTCTATAAACCAGTGCTCAGCCAGCTGGGAAGCAAGAAAGCAAATTCAGATTCTGCCATGAACTTCACAGACCAATTATCTACTTGGAATCATGGGAGTTTAACAAACAAATACCAGCCCCCGCTGAGCCTTTTCAGGCCAGCAGCTTATGGGTGATTCAGTTGCATCTGAGGCTTTTAGACTGATCAATTCTTAATCACAAAGCGCAAAAATTATTCTCAGACTCATGTCAGTTTCTTTGGACACCTTTGTTAACAATCTGCTTCAAATCATTTTTTTTTTTAAAGAAACTGCAGACACTGTTTTTATTGACTCCCCACTTGTAAAATGTTTATAGCTTGTTAATTTATATTTACCCCTTTACTTTTGCCTGCAAATCAACATCACTTAGCACAGTTTGGTTACACTTTGTCCAAAGGAAATTACAGAAGCCTGCTATGGGGCTAAAATGAAGGAAAGCTGCGGAAAATCAATGCACTGCTGATTAAACAGATCGTAGCAAATTCACGGCTGTGTGCTACAGCATGGAGACAGCAGTGTGATGCCTATCTAGCGGTTAATGTGCTTTCAGTCAGGTGAGGACAATTTCAGAACAAGGCAAAATCACCCCGAGAAGCAAGAACTGCCTCACCCAAGAATGCATGTGTTTGCACGAAACTTACATTCCCTGTAAGCCGGTGCTTCACTAGGGAAATTAATGGGACTTGGGTATTTTGGAAATAAAACAATGTTGTGTGTTGGATCTTCACTGTGACATTTTTACCATGAAAGGAATCATGTCATGGCAAGATACTCCCTCTGATCACAAGTCAAAGTGTTTTCTTCCTTTTCTCTTTGTATGGAATTTCAAGGTTATTGACATTTCCTTTCTATAATTTCAATTAAAAATTTGGCTCTAATCAAAATGAGATAGTTTATAGAATATATCCAGTATTAGTCATCACATCTAATGAACATGTTCTAAAAAGCTGAAAAGCACTCTTCTTATTTTCCTATATTTGAATACACGAATGAACAGGGAATCAGTCAGGTGTAAAAAGAAAATGCAGTTCATACATAATTAATTAAAATATACTGGGAATGCACAATATGAATGCAGGCTGGTTACAAAGACCAGTGTATGTTTTCAAAGCATTGTCAAGAGATAGCCTTGGGCTCATATTAGTTGTTCTGGTTGTAGGTAAGGCGCTCTGAGTTTCAAAAAGCTGTTCTTGTTTCTGAGAGGCTCAGGTTTTAGGTTAGGGAATCTTGTCTTCGGACACACATCTTAATACATGTGTCCTAAAACAAGATCCAATGTAGTACCTGTTTTTACCCAGAATGGACTGCTTTGCACTGTACTGAGTGTGAATTAAAGAAATGTGAATTAAACCCACCCCTTTTGGGAAAATCTAATTAGAAGATACGTTATCTCCACCTTTCCTTTCCATTTGATGTGTACTTTTACCAAACTGCCATGTCTTTTTTGCCACATGTTTGGCTGTCTTTTATGTTGCGACACTGGGGTAAAGATTGTGGCACGACTTGCTGCTTTTCATTTGCAATAACTAGGGCTTTGATAGGTTATGGTATTCTGGCAGATACATTTCACTAGTAAGTCTTCACATTAAAATTCATACTTGAGAAATTTTTGTTCTAGACATCGGAGCCAACTTATTCTCAATCGTTGTTGTTTTTAATCCTCCTCTTTTCAAAATATCAAAGTCTTTCAAATGGTAGCATGGTTATGCTCGTTGCCAAATTCCATGTGTTAAAATGAAGGTGTTTTTGAGTCATCAAAGCTTATAAAAAGACCTTTAACAAGTAAACAGCTTTCCTCCTTCTTTTAAAAAACTGGAAGATGTGGTATAAGAAAACACATTCATGGACACCATATGTGAACCAAGTTTTATGTCAAGATTTTGAGATTTATTTTGAGGATTCCTAGAAAATTAGGGGCTTAAATTTACTGATTGAAGAGGTCCACTCTGCACTTCCTGTCACTCTTTTTTACTTGTGTGTGTGTGTGTGTGTGTGTGTGTGTGTGTGTGTGCATGCGTGCATGTAAAACTCAAGGTCTTTTGCTCTGATTATTCTATTGAAAATATTTGGCAAACTTGTTTAGAAAAAAAGTGCAAGAGGTGTTCAGTAGCTTCAGAATGTGAAGATAACCATTGCCTCAGTATTTCCCTTACCAATTCACCACTTTCTCACATTGCAATAAACCATGGATAAACTTTTTTTTATATGAAAGATTCAAAATGACAAGCTCACTCAGTCCACAGTAGAAAAATACCTTTGTTATACCACATAAACAAAGCAATGGTCATCAAAAAAAAAAAAAAAAAAGAGCACATATTTTAGACAATATGGCAAAAAAATCTTGCATTTGAAATCCATATTGGCTTGGTGGGTTGTATATTTTTATATTATTTTGTTCTTTGTAGAATTAACAAACTTAAATTGAAGAAATGTTAGGATAGGTGATATTGGACAAAGTATGAGTAATATAAGCATAAACTTCTTAACCAAAATAATTACCCGTTTCAAAATTTCAATAGATATTTTTAACATTTATACAGTTCCAGTAAGTTAACAACTGTTGTTTGTAAACACACTTTACTTTATTTAAAAATCTATAGACTACATGAATCTGAGAGTTGGCAGGGGTTGAATTCCCATTGGTAGAAACCTACGTTTTCTTATTAGTACATGGTAATTTATCACCATTAAGTATATGATCCCTTGGGAAAAAATTGATGCACATTGCTCTCTAGACTATAATTTCAGTGTTCATGATATTAATCTTTAATTAAATTACAGTTATTTTAGAAATATATGTCCTTAATTTAATTATACCATGCATATGAAGAAGAAATGACTATAGCATGATTAAAACTTGTTTAAAAATATACTACTGTAATTTGAATGCTGTCTGTCATCACCAAAGTATGACTAACAAAGCTTCAAAAATGACTAGAAAGTCAACTGAAAAATTGCCAAGTAAAGCTATTGTGCTCTTTAAAACACAGTGCATTAAAATTTTGGACAGTTTCTCTATTAAACCTAAATATACTTCTTATAGAATATACAGTATTGCATTTCTAAATTAATTGCCATACTCTCATTTGTTAAAGAATTCACTCCATGTGAAAAGCAAAGTCTCACTAGATGTGAATTTTACACTGTGCTAGATCAATCCCAATACCAGTAAATGGATATTATTAAACAGCATGGGGTAGTGCAAACTGGGAAAGAAAACTTGTAGTGTGCTGCCTTTGAGCAGACCTGGCTTGCATGCTGTGACAGGGCAATTGTCGACATGCTTTTTCATGCCAATCTGCAGCTTTTTCAACTCTAGATGCTATGGCAACCAGGGTTTAACAGACTAAGCAGCTAACAAGCTTCCCTGATGGAATTGTCTGGTTGTGTGATTGCCTTGTCTTAGGGAAAATATAACACAGAATGAAGACGCTTGTGGACATTTGTCAAACTGATTATAATTTGGACAGTTGAATCATAATTGTCTGTTGTGTACTGTACAGTAGTGACATATGCTATTTTTCAGGTTCTGTGCAGAGCACACCAGTACATTCCCGTATAGGCTTCAGTTCTCTTGGGAACAATGGGTCCTGGACGCTGTGGGTTCCCTGCAACATGGCAGTCCACATCTCTCTCCAGATCATCTGCAAAAGCAAGGAACATGGATTTGATAGACTTGTGTTTGATTTGAGCTATATTTGTATGAAATATAATGAATACAAGTTGATGCAAAAAGATATTTCTCTTCTAGGATAAGTTGTAGATCAAAATATGCAGGTGAATTAATTTTTATTTATGATTGGGCATAATTTTAGTTCTTTAGGAATATTGATTTTTTAAATTTGCAACCACTTAAGCATGTATTTGTGTCACCAATCCTATGCATAATTTAAAACCCCGAGAACATAATCAAGCTCCTCTGATGGAATGGTCTGGCTTTAATGCTGCCTTGTCCTGTTGAAAATGAAGCAGAAACTCTATTGCTTTAAATGATTAACAGCCTACTAGTAAAATTGGCATTTTAGTCAAAGGCATTGTATTTTCAAGATCATTTCAGGCCAAACTTTTATTTCAGTTTTAGAAGGGATTTTTTTTTCATTAAACCATTTCAAAGTATCTGTGAATTACCATGAAATAAAACCCAGGTTTCCATTTTACAAGTAGGCATCCTTTAGAACTAATTTTGTTAAGACCTTATTATTTTATGGAATATTATGAAATATATTGTTTTCATTATATAAGACATTTTAGTCTTATGTATTGATTAAAGTCTTGATGATAGTTTTAGAAGAATTCACTGAAGTTTCCTAACAAAAAGCTAAATGAAATTAAAAAAAAAATAGCTCTTGCTTGAACCTTAAAGAGAGGTTGGTTCATTCTCCCTGAACATCTCACTCTCTCCAGTCTCTGCTTCTTAGTTTTTCTACTTCTCTTTTTCTTTTCCTTTTTTATGGGTATAAGTGTTTTCTCTGCATCTATGTCTGTGGCCATGTGTGTATAGTACCCTCAGAGGCCTTAGAGGCCAGACACTCCTGGGACTGGAATTACAGCCATCATGTGGGTGTTGTGAATTGAACCCCAGGTCTTCTGGAAGACTAGCCAGTGCTCTTAACCACCAAGCCATCTCCCTAGTTTTTATTGTTTAAGTTTTGGAATATTTTGCCTGCTTTTGTACCCTTGATTTATGACTACAAGTACTTATACAAAACAGGAATTCCTCTCTTCTTCTTCCCAGAGAAGTTTCACAGTTTGAGTTGCTTTTGACAAATTCTCCAGTCCTGCACAATGACTTCCATGTAAATGATGGGATTCTTAGAATGGTCTTTCTAGTTTGAAAGGTCTAGTTATTTACTTAACCAGGAAGGATTTTATGCAGGTACACACACCAGAATGACGAGAAATGAAACTGGGGATATTTTGCTTATCCCACAGAGAACCTTTTCTAGACTAAACTGGAAAAGTCTTAACGCAGAGTTTGTAGTAAATCGATAAGGTATATACCAGTATGAGTAAATGTTCAGTGCTGGCTTCTGGATCTTACCTTTGAATTCTTATTTTTGAAGCTGATTCCTTTGACACTTCCACACAGTCAGCTTTGTGTTGTCAGCTAGTGTTGCTCTGGTGATACCTCTATGCATTTAATTTCCTTGATGAGTGACAAGAGTGACTTCCTCCTTCTTTAACAAGGAGCTTCCCTGAGTAATACATGAAATCCTTTCTCCTGAAGCCAGCAAGTCACACTTCAGTGAGAATAAGAACACTGGCTTGGTTTATTCTTTTCAGTCATCAAGACCACAGATTGGAATGGGCAGATTTTCACCATTTAATTCATTGAAAAAATAACTTTTGATGATTAATAAACTCAAACTTAGGGCATCCCAGCCTTTGAGCTATGCCTAAAACACTGAGCAGAGCATAGAGTCCAATTGCTTTACACGAGTTAAATGCAAGATTATAGCCAGTGATGCAAGTATCTTCCTTCCTATTTAGTAACACACACCAAATAAAGCAAGAATACTTATTAAACTACTGAAGTAAAGTCAGTGGAGTTGAGAGGTTCTGTGTCTTTATTATCTGGAATCTACCAGGTAAATGTTGATAATCCCTTTAGTTTATAGGCTCCTTCATAAGATTATCCAAATACCAAATTGTATTCTCCTGCCTCTACCTCCCAAATGCTGGGACATAGACATGGACCACATTGCCTAGTTTCTGCAGTGTTGGCAACTGAACCCAGAACATTGTGCGTAGTAGGTAAAGCACTCTACAACTGAGCTACAATGTCATTCCCCTTCTATAATTACTTTATTTTGCCAAGATACACAATAGCACCTCAGTTCTGTAACATTGGGGTTGATTATCCATTTTGAAAGGTACCATAAAGAGACACCATGCACACAACCATCTGAAGTGGCTTTTCAGAGAAAAATGTCACCATTTCTCTATGGGATTGAATTAAAGTACTGAATTTCTTCATTTACAATGACACTCTTATGTAGAAGCCATTAATATTTTTAGTGAAAATTAGTTTAAAGCATTAATACTTTGACAATATTACCAAAGTTCCACCTGGAATTTGGCAAAAGACTATTTCTAAGTCCCCACCCAGAAAGAGATGTCTGTGCAAAATTAAGATCATGAAGGATTGGTGAGGCATGACAGATAAAGGCAACAGTAATGGTGTTGCCATCTCCAGGGGACGTTGTGTGAGTATTTCACTGCTGTGAGGTGAACAGGCATTATAAATGAAAGTCAACCTTCTCCCTGGGAAAGAACGATGGAGCTTCCCAGAGCAGCACAGGAGCAGAGGAACATGTGCATCACCACATCCACGCTTTGCGTGACCTCTGCCCTCTTGCCATTTCCCCTCCACAAAGCCATCCTACCACCATCTATGCCAAGATCACGTGCCGAAGAAAACAAGGAGCTTCCTGTTCCCTTGCTGTCACAATAGGAAAACATCTTTCTGGGCCACAAACCCACGATTTTTGTTTTGTTCTGGAACGGTGCCCATGGTCACAATGGAGATGCAACGCTGCTCAGCTTTTGGCTTGTTTTCCTATAAGATGTTGTTGTGGGGAGGGGATAGGTTCACCCATCCTCTGCATCCACCGGGAGGGCTACCATTGCGTTGTGTAATTTTAACTTCTAAATTTCCTGCTTAAATTCCACATTTTCTCAGTAATAGTGGCAGCCCATATTTTAATCTGATTTTGTTTCCATGTAAAATTCTCAGTTGAGACAAGCTTTCTAAAAAATATTGTGTAGACGAAAGTCAGTGTTCATTTTCTTGAGTTTGTAGTAATTACTCTCAGGGTGTCTGAGCCTCCTTGGCTGTGAATGGCTTAGCGTCTGCAAAGGTTGTCAGGTACAGAAATTCCAATCCTGTGGAAGGATTTAGCATATCACTGCTAACTCATTGGGTAATGAGTCGTGGAGGATCCAGGAGACACATTTGGAGTGATCTTGAGGAGGTAGCAGAGGATGGGAAGCATTGAGGATGGAGGCAGAGAGCCAGGCAGTGTGACACTTCTACAAGAACACAAAAGGCACTGTGAGCCTTTTTTAATTCTTTACTCTCAAGAGCTTCATTCAGAGTCGACTCAAAGTGATCAGTAATTATACATCTTTCTCTAGATTCAGAGAATAATGAAACATTTATTTAAATACGAGAATTCTTTTTATTTAGGTATATTAATACATTTAGAAGTACGTTTTATGCATAATGTGTGTGCGTGTGTGTGCATGCACACACATGCTTGCATTTAGAGATCAGAGGAGGACAAAGGGTCTCTTCCCTTACTACTCCCCTAATCCCCACGTTTTTGTTTTTGTTTTTTTTTTTTTTTTTTTTTGAGACAAGGTCACTTGTTAAACCTTAAGATGGCCATTTCATCTATATTGGATGGCCACCATTCTCCTGGGATCTGTCTGTTTTAGCCAGCTACCACTTGGATTAAAACATATATGTGAGCATGCCTGTCTTTTAAATGGGTTTGAGGATTTGAATTCAGGTCCCGTAGCTTTTATTGCAAATTCTCTTACTTGATGAGGCATGTTCCACCCTCAGGAAATAGTTTTTCATATCTTTAGTTCTGAACTTTACACACAAATTTAATCTCTTTTTTGAGATCTTCATTATTTCAAGAGACTATAGGTTGAAAAGTCTAGACGAATTTCTAAGCAGTCTTATTAAATAAGAAACACAGAGCCAAATACAGGGGTGAAAACCTTAGAGATCAGGGAAATAGGAATAGCCACTAGCTAACCTTACCTCACCATGCTGTAGCTTCCAAAGTGAGCTACTTCCTGTCTACACACACCTTTATTGCCTTGCTGTTCTGCCCTCTCATTGGCTCTTAGCCCAGCTACCTCACTTCCTTGTCACTGCCTGTCTGTACTGACCTCCAGGTCTCTATGGTTGGTACAGGGATTTAAGGTGTGTGTCATTGGCTCTGTTCCCTAGTGTGGCTTTGAACACACAGAGACCCTGCTTGTAAAGTGATGGAATTAAGGGCATATGCTACCACTGCTTGACTTTTGTTTGCTTAAAATGGCTTGCTATTTTCTCTCATCTCCAAGCAAACATTATTTATTAACATACAAATAAAATACCACATTTCAGCACAAATAAAATATTACCACATTTCCTTTTTTATTCTAATGAAAATAAAATAAAAAAGTTATAACTAATATAAAAACTATATACAATAAGTACAAAAACTATATGCAATATATACAAGCAATAAATACATCGACGTCTAGTACATTTGTGTTTGACAAATTCAGAGAAAATATTCTATTATCTATCCTATTTTGGTGAGTCCAAAATGTACCTAATTCACTTTCTGTCCTGTCTTGTATTACCAAGAGAAAACTCTTATGATGTCTTTCAAACTTATACACTTAACACCTCTTATTGAGTTTCTTTTCTAAATTTCTTAACAAGAAGAATTGTTACTATAACTATCTAATCTTCAACTCCCTCAGAGACCCAAAAAGGAAATAATATTACCTAGTAGAATAGGAAGTGCAAGCAAGTGACTTCCAAAAAAAAATGTGAGTTGACAGAAACAGCCAGCTGCCTGTACAATCACCCAAGGTTCCTCTGCACATTAGGGCATCATCTTTGGCCTACAGGCTTAGCTTATTTGACAGACTCATTTGTGAAGTAAGATGTATACAAGGCCTACAGCTTGACCTCACATTCGCTGTAAGTATTCCATGTACCAGATAAACCTGAATTCCACCAGTGTCCTGTCATGATGCAGGATTTTAAATTCTGGAAATTGCTGGTGTTTTTGGAATTTGGCTGCCTATTCTTCTCAGTTTGTGGATGGCTTCATCTCAGCATCCCATTCTTCTCCACATCCCATTCTTCTCGGCTTATGGGTGGCTTCATCTCCATTGAGAGGTTAGACTCTGTCAGCCTAGTTACTCCTTCAAGAATAACTGTTTCAGCTACTGTTCCACTGCACACCAAAAATCATGGGTCCACTGCGTGTTCAGCTGCCTTCAAAGAAAGGGGCATTGTACCTTTTCCGGATTGCAAAGCCACTTCAACGATGGTGCCATATCGTCCTAGCCTCAGAGGACACCTTTTGCCAAAGCTGTAACCCCAGATGTTTTGGAAAGGATCAGTAGTCCTTTGTTTTGTGTCCTGATTGTCCATTTTGGACAGCATACTGTCAGCAGTCGATGCAAAGGCACTTTGTTGCCCAGTGGCTAACTTTTGTCACAATGAAAGGTAACGCCAATATGCATTTTCTTCAATGCCCACATCTTCTCTGAAGTAGATTGGTGCTGCCAGTGGCCGACACGTCTCATAGTCATAAAAAAAGAAAAAAGTCTAAGTTATTAAAACATTTGAAATGCCATATTCTGTAGATCTCTAAAGGGTTTGAAAATTACCTGTCTATCTAAAATATATCTCTGCTTGACTTTGAAAACGTACCTAATATGACTACAAGTTCAATTGTAATGTCTACCAACTTTCATTTCTTTATATCCTAATAGTTGATAATAGCATTCAAGGATTAGCAAATTGCATTACATTGTTAAATGAGCTGTATAGGTACCATATCCTGAACAAGATTAGAAATATATGTATAGCATTTTCTAACAATATCAATTTCAATATATATAATTTGTATACAATATATAAAAATTCAACTCATTGTAAAGTATTTAAAACTAGTAGTTATCTTTTAAAAGTAGATTCAATAATTTATTTTTTATCTATATCATATCTATATCCTCTCTTTTTTCAGAGTAGATTTAATAATCTACCCTTTATTCTATCATTTTTGTATCTCTTTTTTCCAGAGTAGATTCAATAATCTAACTCTTATCTATATCCTCTTTTTTTCTTTTCTTTTTTTTCCAAACAAGAACCTAAATCTAGAGTTCGAGGCCAGCATGGTCTACAAAGTGAGTTCCAGCAAAGGTGTAAAACTACACAGAGAAACCCTGTCTTGAAAAACAACAACAACAACAACAACAAAAACCAAAAACCAAACAAAACAAAACAAAAACAAGAACCTAAATCTAATCTCCTTTGTTTAGCTCTTTTCTTGACCACTAACAACAACAACTTGTAACCAACCCTCCTAAACAATGACAACTATCCCAAACCAGAAAACCATTGAAAGACCAAAATCACCTGCCCCACCACACCTCTTGGGAATGTGGGTGTCGTGTTCTTAAAATTGCTTCCTGCTGTTTGTGGACAAAGGCATCTTTAGGGGATCCTGAAAAATATTTTGGGCTAATTGTTAAGTTCCAGGAGAGGTAGCTATATTATTTATTGTCCAGTCTCTGCATAATGCCAAAGTGAAGAACTTATCTCAAGTCCTTGTTTGAGTAGTCTATGAAGCTGGATCATCTCAGCTAGCCATCTCAAAATTGTTCTGAGCAGTTTGTAGTCTAAAGCTGATCTTTGGGTGACATTTGTCAGCTTAGTGGTATTATTGTCCATGTGGAATCATTGTTATGGAGCCCCATTATCTTTCTGGAGACTTCAAATTTACTGTTAGGTCTGGTCATGATTCCCTGCAGAAAACTAATAGAAACTCAAACACAAAAACATGCATAGGCAACTAAATGAATCCTTTTTTTTCTAGGATTAATTAGTACTCTATATGACCATTAATATCATGACAGGAATTATATATATATATATATCCACACATTCTGCAGGACACAGAGAGAAGTGACTGAGAGACTAGACCTATGGGCTGAAGATGGATGATCCAATGTTGCAGAGGAACTTTAGGTGACTATCCAGGCAGCCAGCTGTCTCTGTCATTCTAGAATTTTGGAAGCTGCTTACAATATACTTCTATTATCTTAGGTATTATTATATCCTTCTGGGGTCTTTGATGTAGTTGAAGACTAGAGAGTTATAATTTTCCTTGGTTATAATAAAAGATAAATTAGATATAAAACTTTAGACTCACAAATATGGGATAGAAAAGATATCTTCTTTAATTTTGCCAAATACAAATAGACTATATATTGTAACTGTAATTCTTGCTTGATAACTGTTTTGTTATATATAATTTTCCTATGTTAAAGTTAAAACCTTCCTTTTTGATTAGTTAGAAAAGGGGAAGTGTTGTGGGGTGTCGTTCTGTATGCTGTGAATGTATGTTGCTCTGATTGTTTGATAAATAAAATGGTGACTGACCAGTAGCCAGGCAGGAAGTATAGGCAGGATAAGCAGACAAGGAGAACTCTGGGAAGAGGAAGGTGAGTCAGGAGATGCCAGCCTGCTGTCCAGGGAGCAGTATGTAATGGCACACAGGTAAAGCCATGAAAAATGTGGCAACATATAGATTAATAGAAATGGGCTGAGTTTAAGTGTAAAAGCTAGTCAGTAGTGAGTCTGAGCTAATGGCCAAGCAGTTATAAATAATATTAAGCCTCTGTGTGATTATTTTATAAGTAGGCCATGGGACTGCAGGGTCCAGGCAGGACCAGAGAAACTTCTAGCTACAGAAAAATACTTTGCGTACATTCTCGTAACATAACTCTCAAGTATCCTAAGAAGTTAATTAAAAATATTATCTGGAATTAATAATACTATTTTAGAAAATGTCAATGTCTCCTTTTTATACCAAAAACAAAAGGAAATATATTAATAGAATACACCAACAGAAATTAATAGTATTAACAATACTGATGTTAGTTTATTCTTCCAATTTTAGTATATGTGATGCCAAATTGAACATGTGATATTAGCAATAGCCATTGGAGGAAAATTGGAAGTTGGAGTCTGAAACATCTGTCAGGTCATCAGAGATTGTAAACATTGGTTGACTTGTTTGTGGTCTCATGTGAAGTTCACAGTTCAAATCCCAAGCAAAATAACTGTTGAATTCTGAACTTATATAAACCTCAAATCAACACATGTAATACTGTATCAAGCCTCTCAGCCCTGAATAATGTATAACACAGCCAAAACATAATTAGTACAATAATCTTGGTTGTGTGGTATTCAGTCAGTTTTAAATCTATCCTCCCTGACAGGGCCAGTTCTCCTCAAGTTCACAAAGGGTCTGTTCTTTCTCATAGATCACATGTTCACATTGAAAGAAGAAAACTACGGATGGAGGATTTTTCTTCATCCTCTAGGCCTTGCTTTATCTCCTAGGCCAGTCTGACACTCATTATTTCATTTTTCCTATGGCCTCCACTTGGGATCTACTATGGGCTATGAACTAGATCTTTCCTTCTGATTGTGCCGTGCCTGTACTATATACTTTGCCCCAGCACAGTCCTCTCTTTGTCTACCTCTCTTTTCAACAGTTAAGGATGTGAAACCTTGGGTGCTTTCTATAACAGACATAGGGCCTGGGGAACCTACTGAGCCCTTGTCCCAGATCGTTCCTAATCTGTGGTTAAAGACTAGATAGTTGTAATTTCCTCAGTTACGATAAAAGATAAGTTAGATATAAAACCTTAAACTCACAAATATAAAATAGACAGGACATCTTTAATATTGTAACTGTAATTCTTGCTTGATAATTGTTTTGTTATATGTAATTTTACTATGTTAAAGTTAAAAACTTCCTTTTTAAAAAAACAAGAAAAGGGGAAGTGCTGTGGATATCACTCTATATAAATAAAACACTGATGGCCAGTGACCAGGCAGGAAGTATAGGTGGGACAAAGAGAGAGGAGAATTAAGGAAACAGGAAGAAGGAGAGAGAGACACTGTAGCCACCGCCAGGACAAGCAGCATGTAAAGATGCCAGTAAGCCACCAGTCATGTGGCAAGGTATAGATTTATAAAAATGGGTTAATTTAAGATATAAGAACAGTTAGCAAGAAGCCTGCCACGGCCATACAGTTTATAAGTATTATAAGTGTCTGAGTGATTATTTTATACATGGATTATGGGACTGTGGGGTTTGGTGGAACCTGGAGAGAAGCCCTCCAGCAACACTTATAGTTTAGAGTTCTTGGAGTTCTCACAGATTTTGTTTGTTACTTTCTGAAGATCAAGGATGTAATTCTTTCCTGTGCAATTTCTCAGAATTGTATTTGTTATCACTGCAAAACATTGGAAACTGCCTAAAATTCCATAGTAAAAACAATGATTGAAAGAATTATGGAATATCTAATCTTCACAATGGAGTACTACATATCTATAAAATAGAAAGGGGAGGGTAGTTTTGGGGTATACCAGTCAACATCTGCAATACGTGAGACTTTGTTTACAAAACAGGCAGTGTAAGATGATATTCAGTCACTCAACTCTGAATGAAGCTGATTGATTTTGACAAACTAGTTGTTTTTGTTTCTATGCTAACACTCACAGAAACCTAGATGGTAGAGCTACTGGTATGATCTGAATATGAAATGGCACTCGTTGGGTCCCATTCTTGAATACTTGTTCCTTAGCTCATGGCACCGTTTTGAGAGGTTGTGGAAACTTGGAGAAGTTAGGCCTTCCTCTTGGACATGAGTCAAAAGGATCAAGCCCTTGAAGATGATAGAGTATCCCTGGTTCTGGTCTTTCTGCTTCATGAGCCACTAAGATATGAGGCACGTCTTACACTTCTATTACATTTTCTGGCTGCTATAAATTCTTCCACCCTTTTCTTACTATGATGGGATGAAACTATGAGCCAAAATCAACATTTCTTTCCTCAAACTGCTTCTGTTAGGTGTTTGGCTGTAGCAAAAGATAACATATAAATCCTACACAGAAAGGTTGCACAGTATTTACCATCTTACACTTTGTTTCTTGCCGTCCCCAATGCTTTTATGTGATATGTGACTCCATGTAGTTCCCCAGTAGTGAAAATATTGGCAAGAATGCTAAAACAGGAGCTAATGAATGCTAATGAATTTATTTCATGTGCAGGTAGATGGGTAAGGAAAAAATGGAAGGGAAAATGGGCAGCAACTGTTGTGAAGACAGATTTAGACAGCTCTTACTGTTAGAGATTGTTTCACACAATCTCCAAATAAACAATTGAAATAAATCAAGAGGCAAGGAAAACCCAATATAAAAAAACAAAACAAATGGTAAATGAAATTAATTGTGCAAATGAATAAAATAACCCATGATGATGAGGGTGGCGATAAAAAGAAATACAAACCACATAGATAACAGTTCTTGATTTTCTTTTTGGTGCTGGTGTGTTGACCAGGTATGTTTTAGGTCTTTCTCACTGTACCACCTTTCCTTGACAGCGAGATGCATATTATTATTCATATTTATTTATTTATTTATTTATTTAAATAATAGAGCTGTCTTAAAAATACACAAGATCAAAGTTTGAAGAGGTCTCAATGGTCTAAACTAGATCAATTTGAAACTTCTCAAAAATTACTGGTTTTCAATATAATATCATGAATTCACATGAATATAAAGCTAGAAATGAAGTGCCAATAAATCAAGAGAAAATGTATCTTTCCTTAGGAAAATCTAGGAATTAGTACTATGAGTACTATGATACTGTTCCTCCATATGCCTCATTGTGATAGACTAAGAACATAGCAGCATCTGGCTTTAATTTTTCCATAAAAGGTCACTTGAAGAGACACAGTAAATATATGTGATATAGGGTCTTAGAATAGACCTTAGGCCAGGAAAAAAGAGCATTATTAGAAATCTGGGAAGATTCTAATATAGTGTATTTGGCAGTTAATTATGCTCTCGTTTTTTCCTGACTTCAATAATTATGCTATCTCTAAATGATACAAACATTATGGGAAATGGGAAAGGTAGCATTATGTAACTTGTGCAAGTTCAAAAATGTTAGAAGAAGTCAGACCCTAATGACCTTACTTAACTCTAATCCAGTTGTTTTGAGAAAATCTCTCAATGTGCATCAAGGTTAGTTCTAGCAGCTTGAAAGACAATATAAGGAGGCTGGAGAGATGGTTTAGCTATGAAGAGCATTGATTTGTTTTTCAGAGGACCTGGAGTCAACTCCCAGCACCCACATGTCAGTTAACAACTGTCTGCAACTCCAGACCCAGAAGATCCAACAGAAACATGGTGTTCAGACACACATGGAAACAGAACTCCCATATATATAAAAACAAAAATAGGGGTTAGAAAGCATTAAAAAAAAAAAAAAAACAGAAGAAAGAAGACCAGTATTAATGGAAGAGGTGGATATGGCAGGAACCAAGGATCAGGTTCCTGAAGCTGCTTAGGAACCGGAGACCCGAAATTACCCTCAACTCGGAACGTGTCATGGCCTAGTACCAGACCCTCCTTTTATTACCTGATCAATAACATCCCCCTTGAAAATCTGGAATAGCTCAAGTAAGTCTGCGGGAAGGATATCCCCAGTGGGAAGAGTGAGATCAGGATAGGCAGTGCCTGGTTTAGCTTCTTGGAGAGCCACAGCAAGCTGAACAAAGAAAACCTCACCTACATTGAGTACATCTTTGAGATACCTCGCCATCCTGACCTACTCACTATGGTGGTTGACTACAGAACCCGTGTTCTGGAGTTCTCTGAGGAGGATGAGCTGAACACCAAACTAAGAAGTACAGAGACATTATACCGCCACCCTCTGAAGAAGAAATCATCAAATTGGATCTTTCACAGAAGAGCCAAGCAAGGGGAAGGAAGAGGAGGGAAATTGTATCTTAATCAGACCACTCCCTTCCCAATCCTCAGCGGGTGGGGCTAGGGCAACGAACCACTTGTCCTGTTCCCACTTACTAACTTAGTCCTAACCCCCTTACTATGCATGTGTGTGAGCATGCTCGTCTGTCTGTCTGTCTGTCTGTCTGTCTGTCTAGCTCATGTAGTTTCTCCTCCTCATGAGGGGATGGAGTGCAAGGCTTAATTTCCCTACTATATAGGGAGGTGGAGGCTATTTCTATGTAAATAGAAATTGACACATTTCTCCTTCTCCCTTTTCCTCCATTCTTACCCAACATCTTTAAAGTATGAAAGTAGAAAGAAAGACCTCCAATTTCTGACACAGAGGAGCTAAGATGAGGATGGGGGAGATGGTTAGATCTAAAGAAATGCAGTGGGGAAGGAAGTAAAAAGCTACTCCGCCTCCACCTGGAAGGGAAAAGAAAAGCCAGAATTTATTGTTTGTATCTCTGTGCTGTGCTGGCTAGAATCCAGTTTTCTGCTGTCCTTAGACTGAACTCCTGAGTGCCAGTGGGCCCTCTTTTATGGCCTTGGCATGGGTCTGGGATGAGTCTGAGGCAGAAATCTTAATGGGAAATCACTAGATCCTTTGTTGGCCTCAATGATCAAAACCCATGGAGAATCCAGCATTTGCTGTCCCCAACTTCTACTCTGGAGAGACTGTGCTGGGACCATATACTACCCTGAGATGGTGATGCAGGCAGAGACAGGCCTGCTTTCTACTCTATTCCTGAACACAAACTGTTGAATATACTGACCCTGAGTTTAGGAAGACTGGGAAATAAGATTCTTACATTTTAATCTCAACCTGCCCACATATACAGGTTCCCAATACGGACACTGTAGGCAACCTTCCTACTCTCCAGTTTAGAATAGCCCAAGCAAGAAAGAAGTTAATGACCATGGTTTCTTTTGCACTGGTTACCACCACAATTTAATCCAGGAAGGGACTTTGTAGCCTTTTTCATTTGGGTTTGTGGGTGCCTCACAGACAAGTCACTATAGCACAGTGTGTGAAGTGAGCCTCCTGTCTGTCCGAAGATGCTCTTCCTCATTTTGACTATGCTGTGCTGTGCTGTGTGTGTGTTTGTATCTCACCATGATTCTCCTTCCTATTTGTTTTTGAAAGTTTGTCAGTTTTGTGAAGCATTTGCCCATCAACAAACTGAAATCTGCTACTTGGACTTTTGAGAACATGAATTTTCCCACTTACACAAAGTCATTACACCTTCCCACTATTTAAAATTCAATGCACAAAATTATAAAGAGTTTTGAAGACCTTATGTGGAAGATATAAAAATAATTCCATATTCTGAAGGCATCTGTCTTATTTAGAGTCTCTATTGCTATAAAGAGACACCATGACCACAGCAGCTCTTATAAATGAAAAGCATTTAATTGGGGCTTACAGTTTCAGAGGTTTAGTCCATTATCATCATGGTGGGACACGATGGCGTGCAGGCAGACATGGTGCCAGAACTGTGAGATACCTGATGAGGAAAGCTGCTAACAGGGAGCGGAACCAGCCCAAGGGGGATAAAGTGTGTTGCAGTCACTGAAAGAAGTTGGATATTTGAAGAGAGTTTTAACATCAGACATGTAGATTCAGAGTTTGTAGTTTGCCCAACTAGTTTTTGGTTTTGCTTTGGTCCAGTATTGCCTCACTATGCTCCCTTCTCTACATTTCAGAATGGTAATGTATATCATGTGCCCTTATATGTTGGAAGTGTGTGATCTGTGTTTTGACATTGATTTTATAGGGGATGACAATTAAGAGGTTGCATGAATCTCAGAAGAGACTTTGAACTTTGGACTTTTAAATATAGTTGAGATTTGATAGATTATGGGGACTTTTGAAGTTGGACTGAATACATTTTTCCATTATGATATGGTTACAAGCCTTTGGGGAGCAGGGAGTGAAATGTTGTGGTTTGAAAGAAAATGCTCTCCAAAAGGAGTAACACTATGAGGAAATGTGGCCTTGTTGGAGCAGTTGTGGTCTTGTTGGTGGACATGTGTCACTGTGGAGGTGGGTTTTGAGGTCTCTTAATATGCTCAAGCCATGATGAATGAGTCAGTTCACTTCCTGTTGCCTTTGGATCAAGATATAGAATTCTCCAGCACCATGTCTGCCTGCATGCTGTCATACTCCCACCCACCATGTTCCCTGCCATGGTGATAATGGACTAATTCTCTGAAACTGTAAACTGCCACCTCAGTTAAATATTTTCCTTCATAAGAGTTGCTGTGGTCATGGTGTCTCTGCTGAAACTGTAAACTGCCACCTCAGTTAAATATTTTCCTTTAGAAGAGTTGCTGTGGTCATGGTGTCTCTGCTAAAACTGTAAACTGCCACCTCAATTAAATATTTTCCTTCATAAGAGTTGCTGTGGTCATGGTGTCTCTTTACAGCAATAGAAACACTAAGAGATGACCTGAACCAGATGAGGAAACTCTTCAAGAAATTAAGAGTTTCTACCATGAATCTTTTCCTCCCATCATTTGAAATGTGAAATGTGAGACATTTATGTTGCACGAATTCTAAATTATCTTAAAATAAAAACCTGGAGCCAGACATTGGAATGGTGAAATGCTGAAAGATCAGAGAGACAAAGGAACAAGCCACAGGCAATTCTCTCCTCAATAACTTCTCAGTCAGTCTCCACAAATCCTCAGACTGAATGGCTCTGGGTCCTCAGCCAATAAAGCTCTCTGTCTCCTGTCTCCTCACACCTTATATGCCTCTCTCTGCCCAGCCATTTCACTTCTTATCTCAACTTTCCTAGTGCTTCCCAAATACTGGGTTTAAAGGTGTGTGCCACCACTGCCTGGCTCTGTTTCTCTCCTGGACTGGATCAATCTCATGTAGCCCAGGGTGGCCTTGAACTCACAGAGATCAAGATAGATCACTGCCTCCTGAAGGCTAGGATTAAAGATGTGTGCCACCACTGCCTGACCTCTATGTTTAACTCTGTGGCTGACTCTGTCCTCTGATCTTCAGGCAAGCTTTATTTCTTAGACTACAAATATCACTTTTATGTAAAACTGAGATGGGATCCAAAGGTGAGTTTAAGTAAATGTGGCCATATGTGCAATGACTTGAAAGTGCGATGCAACATACAATAGCGAGGTTGCTGAGAAATTGAAAGCAGCCATAGACTGTCAATAACATTAATATCTGCATTTGTAAGTGAGATAAGAATAGTGAAATTTTGAAACTTCTTTAATTGTATGTGTTTAGTCATATAGCCTTGAGCTTTAAGGATTTGAATGCTGTCTTTAGTTGTACTTTTAATATTTTTCTAGTAGTTTAGTGTCATACTATTTATTTTTAGTACATACTGTTACAGATGTTTATAATTATCAGATAGTATTGATCTTGAAATTTTCTGAAGTAAAGTATGTTCTTGAATAATAATTTGAAATATAACACTCATAATTTGAACATCATTTTATCGATGCTACTTTCAAATTTTATGTTCCTTTACTGTCTTCTCAGCTAGATGTATTTTCTGATAATTTTTTAAGCAATAACAAAAATGTACTGAGTTAAGCTGAGTTTTGAGTTGCTGTGACAAACACTGACTTAATACGTAGGATATGAACAACTTAAACATAAAATGATAACCAACTTGCCTGGAACTTGAGGCATTACTTGAGAGTATTTGTTCAACATGTACCAGACACTCTTCCGAAAACATAATATGAATTAAATCTATTGAATCTAGTATTCTACAGTAATTAAGATATTAAGCAATTTTTTCAAGGCCATACATTGCCTAAATACCACAGAAGGATTCAAATGCAGGTATTCTGGGTCCACAGTATGTTCCAATAGATAGGATATCAGTCATTCTCAGGCTTTAAAGAGATGAAAATCTTGGCTTGTGTTACTTCATGGGAGGGGCATAGATTCTAATAAGTTGAATGCTAACTAATTTTGAACACATTGATTTTACAGCAATAGAGAGATCATTTCTATAAGAAGATAATAGCTTTAGGACAGCTATATATGACTATTTCAGTGAAGTTGGTCTGGAATAGCCTGGGCAAGCTGATTCCTAGAAAACTTCAGAGATGCAAGACTTGAACTGGGATATAAGATGTCCCAGAAATCAGATCTGAGACACCCTGCAATAGGTCACATCATTCAAAACAATGACCAATCCTTGGAGAAAATTTTATATGCATTAATTCAGAATCAGTCTCCTGCTCTTTTGGTAGTATCTCCTCTAAATTGTTTTATTTTGTTCTCCAGAGTTTCCTGCCTAAAACTGGTTGATGTACATCTTAGCAATACAAACAACCTTAAATTATAATTTGTTTATATTAATAATTCATGCCATGCAGGTGTGTATGAAAAGTTAGCCAAGAAATCTAAGTGAGCAGCATATTTTTAGATGTAGTGACTTGAGAGTGGAATAAAAATCCAACTAAAATTTTGGTTAAAGTGTGACTGGGGTAGTTTTACCTGTAGGTGCTGACTTCAGTGTGATCCAGATTAGAGATTCAGGCTCATTTCTCTGCAGGTCAATGTGATCTTTCCTTCTGAAGAACAGAAAGCATCTTCTCACTTGGCTAACACTAGAGAGCTGGGAGGGAGTATGGACATATGGATTGAGAAGGAAAGAGGACCCCAACTACAGTCCTATGCAGGACAGAGGCATTAAAAACATTGCAGTGTGCATCCAAAGGATGATGTTGTCTTTGGCTATTTATCTGCAGAAACTAAGGCTTAAGGGTAGCTAGAGGGTACTAACTTCTGCAAAATACGTTCTCTGTTGTTGCTCATGTAGAAACTCATTATCACTGTCACTAAAAACATTTTTGTTAAAGGTCACCATGAATTTTTGAGAAATTGAGACTGAGAAGAATAAATAAAAAGAAACAATTATTATTGAATTAAATGACATTCTAAAATTATAATTTTAATGAAAATGCTTCTTTCATTGTGCCAAGAGTATTTGTTTGCTAAAACTAAAATGTAGATGTGCATCCAGACCCACCTATATTTTATATGTATTAATAATCATCATGTTTGATACCATTATTAGATATATTTAGATAATTTAAATGGGTCTGTCAAACATTTGATAATATATAAAGGCAAACAAAGTGCTCTCTGATATTAATCTTGCTTTCTACATTATTATTATAAATACATCAATTTTTAAAAACACAGATCATTCTAATAAAGATATCTTGAAATTTTAGGCACATAAGTGTTTTTAATGTATAGTTTTATGCTTCTCAATCACTTTTGATAAGAAGTAGCTGCTTGATTTTCCAAGTCAGAGTCATATGAGGTTTATTGTTTTTGTTTTCTTTTTGAGAACAATTCCATACACATACATTGAAAAAAAGTAATCAAAATTTCAAACATCTAATGAAGAGTTAATTATTTCAGATTGAATCAACAAAATCAACCAATCAGCATTCACTCAACACATTTTTGTTCTTCACCCGGTACTTTCTAGAGTCTAACAGTGCTACCTAGAACAGAACAAATAGGCACACACAGTTGCCTTGCACTCAGGTGCTAGGGTGATAGGATATCTGGATGCTTGATGTGTTTTGCAACATGTATTCACTCTTTCTGGTTGGGTGTGTGTATGTACTAGGATCTACAACTACTTAAAAAATAGCATATTATAAAAATACTTAAGACCTTTAGAGTTATAATTTTATTTACTATATTAGTATCATGAAACTGATATACCATGCTCGAGTATCACAGAACATCATGTGTTTTTGAGACACTATTAGTAGTAAAATTGACAGACAGCATTAAATGTCTGAATTTGACTTCCATTATTTGAAAAATCTGAGTCTACTTGATATTATGTAATATAGTATCATGATATACAATGAACCCGCAGCATGTCAATGACTCAGTGATGGAGAAGATGGTAGTTAAATGCTAAGGGAATTTGGTAGTCTGATATGATCATTTGGCCTTAGTGAATATTGAGAATGATTCAACAAATCAACATTTGAAAATAACTTCTGCACATTAGTTCTCATCAAAGGTTGTTTTTCTCTTTGAAGATATTACACATGCAAAGCATCAAAACCCCAATTAATAAAGTTTGTTTACAACTGCTTTTCTTTTTGTATCATCAAAGCATTAGCTATCCAAGGTGAGCGGCAAAATATCCAGCTAAAAATGAGTAGCGTGGCTATCCCACCAACTTAAACAAAGGGAGCAGGAGAGATCACACATGATACATTTACCCAGATTTCCCCTTTAACTGAAGCTTTTAAACTAAGATTGATAGAAAACAGTGTTTAGGAAGAAATAATGCATACTGATTTATATAAAATGCTGTTCATTGTATTTTTCTTTTCTGTATTAGCTTTAATGAATAGATATGCCTTTTTATTTTGTGGTACCCTACCATTAAATGATACCATCATTTTTTTCTACCTAAATAAATTTGAATTCTTGTCACCTACTATCTGAACAGGAAGATTTGAGACATTATTCCTAATTGAGATTTTTACTGAATATCTTTAAAGATAAATTTGTTTTATTCTTTCACCCACTATTTAAAAGGGTTTTCACATTTTTATCTTCTAAAGGAATTGTCAATGAGAAACTAAAACTACATAGACTATACATTAAAATCACTTTAGTTTTTAAGCTGTCATGAACTGTTTCGAAAAATGCTAAGTTGCTATTGTTTAATGTCTGTCATTTTATAATGCTTTAGAAGTT
The DNA here is from genome assembly GCF_004664715.2 of Peromyscus leucopus. NCBI lineage: Eukaryota > Metazoa > Chordata > Mammalia > Rodentia > Cricetidae > Peromyscus > Peromyscus leucopus. The sequence goes on from NC_051075.1 coordinate 18,478,668, forward strand.
ATCTATCCTGTAAAATTATTAACTGATGCTAAAATTGCCTTGTAAGTATTAGGACAATAGCAATTTTGTAACAGCTGGGACACTGCCAATGTAAGATAAGTACATTTTGCTCTGTAGATTCATAAAGTGCTTTGAAGTGGTTTGTAACTGATGGATGGATGCATTTTCTAAGTGTAGAAAGCAATGTTTTGTCGAAGGAAATGGCTTGAACGCTGACACACACGCATGCAAATGCCATTCTCTTCAGTGAGTAATTTGCTTTTTCTTTCCAAAGCATAAATGGCATAGTTAGACACATTATTTTGTATATTGCACATAACAATACAAGATGCACAAAAACAGCAAGCACAAAACATTTCATATTGATAGAAGAACCCATGGCGGTGGTATATGATTAGCATAAATGTATACACACTGAAGTAATGCCTCAGGATTAAAAAGTGAAACTGAAAAAAAAAAGGAGGGGGGAAGTTCCACTCAACTTCATGAAATGACAACATTTATTCTTCTTTCTGGTTTTAAATTTATTTCTGACACTTGATTAGAATGCTCCAAATCCCATTTTACATGGACATCTCTGCTTTAAGGCACAGTGCAGTAAGCATAGTACCAATGTAAGGTCTGAGTGTGACTGTCCGTTTTTGTCTGGCTTTCTACTTTAAAAGGCAACAATATTTCTTCCTATGTGAAAAGTATTTATAAAGGACAAACTTGTTAGTTGACCTGAACTGATCTTTCATGTATCCCACCTCACCTAATAAAGACTGCCTAAGAGTGACTGACCAACAAGTATGTGTATTATGAATTTCTCTAAGTGTTTAGAAGAAAAGCCTAGTCTGTGATGAATTGTTTTTCAGAGACCCTGATTGAAAAAATGTAGCCTCCCTGTTGTGCACACTCATTAGCTTTAAAGTCAGGGCAGTTAAGTTTCATTACTGATTTTGCCATTCCATAGCTGAAGATAGACCTTCAGCTTGGCATAGTTTCAGTTTTCTATCATAGAAAACAAGAAAAATGAAATCTGCTTCTGAGAGTTTTATAGAAAGTAAATATATAAGCCACTTGCACACAGTGTCTGGCACACAGCTTTGATTATGATATTATTGTTGCTACACTTCCATTATTATTCACATTATTATTGTGTTTGCTTATCAGTATAGAGATATCTCAGCTCTCTGGAAAGATAATTCCTTGATTTTGGCAGTTTCTATGAGAAGCACATAAACTCTACTTACTGAAGAGAACTGAGTACAGAGAGGTAATTATCATACATAGATGTACCCATGCTTTGGAAAACAGTAAGACAAATTTTTTAAATTATATTTTGGGATGTATCAGAAACTCAGTATTTCTTCAGAGATGATACTTGTCCATCCTTAGATGCAGAATTTATCAGACTGTCATATAATAGTTAATAGATCGACTAATGATTCCATTACCTTCTCAAAAGTCACATTTATCTGCTTATGTGGAAGATATCACTAGAACACAAACAAAGGGACATACCAAAAAGGGTGCGTGCATCTGATTTATTTTGATTGAATGATACCTCTGAGATGACTAGTGGAAAGACTCCTCTGATAAGGGAAGAAATATTTATCTTTTGATTAAAAACATCTTGCATCTGATTACGAGTGATTCACATTTTGTGAAAAATGTGCTTTGTTGAGTAATTACATCATTTCATCCTATCAAACTTTAACTTATATTTTACTCATATCATTTCTTATATCACTTTGTTATGTCTTTAAATATAGGTGGAAAATCTGTGTTGAGAGTTTTATTTGGAATTTTGTGTATGTGGACAAACTCTTCAGGAAATACCAAAGGCAGTGACATTCTAACTAGAGTCTTAGACACAGGTTTATAGAAGAATAGCATACTTTTCTGCTGGCCATTTTCTTCTCCTTTGAACAAATTTACCCAATAAAGAAAGATTGCATTCCTTTCACAGTAGCTTTTTGGACCTTTTAGCTCAAAACCTGCCATTTCCAGCCAGGTCCCTTACACTATTGCCATCTATGGATACAGTCTGTTTGGCACAGTTGGGGTGTTTTAATATTGATGCTTTCCACGTTCTACCTATCACTATAGCCAAATTACTGAGACAACTAAAATTTACTCTCTGCTCTTCTGTCCTCTGCATCCATGGACTAAGAAGCACTTGTGGAATGAACTGTAAGAACCTGGTATAAATCTTTAATTACTGGGGCTTGTGCGAGCCTTTTGGCACACGTGAACAAATGTTGATAAAAACACTAATGGCAGTTTTCCTGGGTGAATAACCCTCTCTTGGTTTCTGCTGTTTCTTCTCTTTAGTTTGGGTCATCTGTCTGATATCATGGCTGCACAAATTAGATGAATGACTCTGTTATGAATATCAGCCAAAATGCTTTTCTGTGTTGTCCATAGAGATTAGTTGTGTGAACTTTTCAAAGTGCATGTCATACAAATGTATACTGTATAGTATTAACTTGGAGAAAAATTAATGTATAAGAACCACAGTGCCACTTTTCATTGCCTAGACTTGTACCTTTTTACTTAATTTTTCATTTTATTGAAAACAGATTGTTTTTATCAGATAATATATCCTGATTATGGTTTCCTCTCTGTCTACTCCTACCAGTTCCTCCTTACCTCACCTAACATTCAGACTCACCCTTTTCTGTCTCTCATTAGATAACAAACAAGCATCTAAGGGATAACAACTAAAATATATATAAGAAAGTGAAACAAAAATGAACACATCAGAATAAAACAAAACAAACAAAAGTACAGAAGGATTTTAAGAAAATGCACAAGAAGCAAATAGAGACAGAAACCCACTTGTTTGCACAATAAGGAATTCCATAAAAACACCAAAGAGAAAGCCATAAAATAAATGCAAAGAACCTGTTGGGTAAAAAAAGATAGAAGAAAAAATCAATAGAATTAAATTAAAATTAAAAATAAAAAAGTAAGTGAAAAATTTTTAACAAAAGAAAATCCCTGATACAACACTGAGACAATAAACCTCCCAAGATACCATTCAGCTTGTTTTCTGTTGATCATCTACTGCCAGGTACATATCCTACCATTAAGAGTAGTTTGTCTTCCCAGTGAGTCTGCCTTAGAGGAAACTAAATTTTCATCTGCAAGTAGTTATCAATTGGAGATTTCTTCTGGGTTAGGGGTGGGGCTTGTGTCTACTTCTTTCAGCTCTAGAACATCATCTGGTGCAGACCTGTGCAGGTCTTGTGCATGCTGCCTCATTCTCTGTGGTTTCATATGTGCATCAGTCCTATTGACTTAGAGTTTTCTTGGTGTCCTCCATCCCCTCTGGCTCTTACTCTTACACTCTTCCCACATAATCTTCTGTAGGGTCCCCTGATCCTTGAGGGGAAAGATTCAATGGAGACTTCCTCTTTAGAACATATGTGGTACTACAAGGTCTCTCATTCTCTATATAATGTCTGGCTGTGCAACTTTGTATTTGGTCCAATGTGCTGTAAGAGGATGCTTCTATGATGATGGCTAAGCAAGGCATAAATGTATGAGAATGTCATTAGGAGTCATCTTATTGATACTTTGAAACTTTTATTTTTAGAACAGTAGTATTTGTTTTTACCCTAGGTCTCTGGGTTATCTAGTTTCAGATTCTTGGTCACTTAGACAGTGTCAGGTATGGCTTACATCTAATAGAGTGGTTCTTCAGTTAAATCAGATATTGGTTGGTCATTACCACAAGCTTTGTGCCACCATTGAACTAGTATATCTTTCAGGAAGGACACATTGTAGATCAAAGGTTTTGTGGATGGGTTGGTGTTTATGTGTCTTCTTTTGTATTGTGTAGAGTATCTTCTTGTAGAAAATAAGCTAGCATGTAGGGTTGAAGGCTTTTTGTGGGCACCAGCTCTATTTCTTCATGTTCAAAGAATTATATAGGTGCTGTCTTCAGGAATAGAACATTGCTGTTAGTCTACATTGGCAATAGCCTGTGTTGTTTGGGGCCTTCCATGGGACCCCGTCAGCTAATAAAATTATTTGTAACCCATTTCTGGTACTTGGAAATTTCATTTGGTGATAAGAGATGTTTAGTTGGGACTCTGTCTTCTCCAGTATTTGAAGACATCATTTAGATTGCCTTTGTATGTATATATTAGAAAGTATGATGGTATAAATAAGAATGGACACAATAGGTTCATATATTTGAATGCTTAGTGTGGTAGTTTGAATGTAAGTGGCACCCATAAGCTCATAGAGAGTGGCATTACTAAGAGGTGTGGCTTTGTTGGAGTAAGTATGGCCTTGTTGGAGGAAGTGTGTCACTGTGGAGGTGGGCTTTGAAGTCTCATATATGTTCAAGCCATTCCCAGTATCACAGGCCACTTCTGTTATCTGCTGGATCAAGATGTATCTCCTTCTCTACTCTCAGCTCCTTCTCCAGCACAATGTCTGCTTACATGACACCATGTCTTCCCATGATGATAATGGACTAAACCTTTGAAATTGTAAGCCACCCATTAAGTGCTCTCCTTTAGAAGAGTTGCCATGGTCATGGTGTCTCTTCACAGCAACAGAAACCCTAACTAAGACACTTAGTCACCAGGGAGCGACACTATTTGAGAAGGATTAGGAAGTGTGGCCTTTCTGGAGTAGATGCAGCTTTGTTGGAATAAGTGTGTCCCTAGGAATGGGCTTTGAGGTATCAGGTTTCAAAAGACTGTGACAGGCATAGCTCCCCTCTCCCAGGTCCACAGATCAGGGTGTAGTTCTCAGCTACTGTTCTAAAGTCACTAGTGCCACTACTCTTTCCACCATGATGAAGATGAACTAAACCTCTCAAACTGTAAGCCAGCCCACAGTTAAATGCTTCCTTTTATAAGAGTTGCCTTGGTGTCTCTTCACATATACAGAACAGAGACTAAAACAGAAGTTGGTACTAGTAGTGGGGTAGTTCAGGGACAGGCCTGGCCACACTATTTGTTGGGGGAATATAGAAAACTTTGAACTAAAAAAGTGGTTGAACATTTTTAAATGGGGCTTAATGGGCCATCCTCTTAGGAGCAAAAAACAGTAGCTCTGAAAACAACGTGGACCCAGCAAAAGAAAATTCTTAGGGGTAGAAAATTAGTAAGTGGCCTAGAGATGATTCTTGTGATATTTTGGCAAAGAATGTGGCTGGTTTTTGCTTTTTTTCTTAAAATCTGCCTGAGGCAAAGTTGAAGAGTTTTGGATTAATGGCATTGGGAGAGGAGATTTTATGACTACCTAATTTAGAGTATGGCATGTGGTTATTAGCAGATCTACAGTAAAAATAGAACAAGCAGGACAAGGAAAATACAAAATGTACAGTTTGTGGAGTAAAGAAGCACCCGGAAATGTTTTGTTAGAGCCAAATTTTGTGCTCAAGTAAATAAAAAGTTTAAAGAAAAGTCTGATGCTAAATGGATTTTAAAAAGTGGTGATCTTAGGCCACCACTCAGTTAAGCTTCCAACGTCTGAAAAAAGAATTAAGGAAAAGCTTAAGCAGTGAAGGAAACAACTGTAAATAAGCTGACACAAATGAAATTGAACAAGGTGGCCACGTTCCAGTCCCATCAAACAACAGAACTCCAGCAGCTTTGGCCATGGTGGTTCTGGCTTTAGAGTCAAGGATACAAGAAAATGGCCGTGGAATCCCCCTCTAAGGTCAAGGAAAGTCACTGAGACCTGATGTGTGTCAGGGGTGCTCTTGCATGGAGGTTCAGAGAGGACACTGTGTGAAGCTGTGAAAGTGAAGCCTGGATTGTATTGGAGAACCCAAGATGTTGGAGAAGCCAGAGTTGTGGGATACCTGACAAGGAAATGTACAGACCCAGGATGGAACCAGTCCAGGAGAGAAATATGTTGCAGCAAATCAAGCTGAAAGGAGTTGAGTATCTGAGAGCACTTTGACATCAGTCATGGAGATGCAAAATTTGGAGTTTGTCCAGCTGCTTTTCAGTCTCGCTGTAAGTAAATATTTCCTGACTATGCTTCCTTTCCTCCCTTCTGGAATCGTAATGTATGTTCTGTGCCATTGTGTATTGGAAGAATGTTACCTGCTTTTTGATTTTGATTTCATAGGGGGCTGCAGTTAGGAGATGCCATGAGTAATATGATTCATGGACTTTGAACCTTGGACTTCTTTAAAAATAAATAAATTTATTTATTTATTTTACATCCTGGCTGCATTTTCTCCTTCCTCCTGTCCACTCAGTCCTTCCCCCTCCATCCTCCACCTGTTCCCACCCCCTATTCCATCCTTCCTCTGTTTCTGTTTAGGAAAGTGCAGGTCTCCGACAAAACATGGTGTATCAAGTTGCACTAAGACTAAGCACCTCCCCATGTATTAACACTGGGCAAGGCAATCCAGTCTGAGGAGCAGGGTTCCAAAAGCCAGTAAAAGAGTTGGAGACAGCCCCAGTTCTCACTGTTGAGAGTCCCCCAAGAGGACCAAGCTACACAGCTGTAACATACACACAGAGTGCCTCTAAGTCAGTCAGAAGCAGGCTCCATGGTTGTTGGTTCAGTCTAAGTCCCTATGAGCCCAGAATCTTGGACTTTTAAACAATGTTGAGACTGTGAAAGATGATGGAGACTTTTGAAGTTGGACTAAAGTCAGTGTACATTATGTTCTGTCTATAAAACTATGTTGGGCCAAGGAGTAGAACATAATGGTCCCCATACATTCATATATTTGGATGCTTAGTCAACAAGGAGTGTCATTATTTGAAATGGATTAGTATGTGTGGCATTGTTGGAGTAGGTGTGGCCTTGTTAGAATAAGTGTGTCACTGGGGTTTGACACTTCAGGTTTCAAAAGCCCATGCCAGGCCAAATGTGTGTCCCCCCACTCCCCATTTCTCTCTTTTTTATTTGCCTACAGCTCAAGATGTAGCTCTCAGCACCAGTTCAAGAGCCGTATGCATGCCACCACACTTCCTGACATGATGAAAATGTACCAAACCTCTGATCCTGTAAGTAAACAACTAATTAAATGTTTTCTTTTAGTTACCTTGGTCATTATGTCTCTTCACAGCAAAAAGACAGCTACTAAGACAGGAAGCTTCCACGGTATTAGGTTACCTCTCAACTTTTAATCTTAGTTGTCTTGTTCCTTATCCCCTCCCTCATCCTCCTCTTCATTCCCACTCCCCAATTGATCATTCCACTCCAGGTTCCCACTCTCCATCAACCCATGAGTATTTATCCTATTTCCCTGTCTTAGGGAAATCTATCCTTAGTCCCTTGCTCTATCCATAACGTCTATGATTCTATATATTGCATTTGGTTATCATTGACTTAAGAACTAATATTCACATATAGTGAATACACACCATGTTTGTCATTCTGGTTCTCGCTTACCTCACTAAGGGTGGTTTGTAAAGACACGATCTAATGATTATTTGAATTTCCTCAGTGTCTGTTGTTATGTTGTCTTTTTCATTTCTGGTTTTGTTAACTTGGATAATCTTTCTCTGCCTTTTAGTTAGATTGGATAAGGGTTTGTCTATCTTGTTGATTTTCTCAAAGAACCAATTCTTTGTTTCATTGATTCTTTGTATTGTTTTCTTTGTTTCTATTTTATTGATTTCACCCCCCAGTTTATTTTCTTCTGTATACTCCTCTTTGGTGTGTCTCCTCTTTTTGTTCTATTACTTTCAGGTGTGATGTTAAGATGCTGGGGTGAAATCTCTCCATTCTTCTTTTTTCTATCTTCTACGGTCTCATTGAGAAGTTAGATGCCATTCTCATAGTATGCTTTTATGTGTTATTTTGTCTTTTTTCCTTGGTGCTTTTAATATTTTTTATTTGTGCTGTATGTTTAGTGTGTTGATTATTATGTGACAAAAGAAGTTTCTATTCTGGTCCAATCTATTTGCCGTTCTTTATACTTCTTGTACCTTATAGGCTTCTCCTTCTTTAGGTTACAGAAATTTTCTTCTATGATTTTATTAAAAATATTTTCTGTGCCTTTGACCTGTGTTTCTTCTCCTTACACTATTCTATCATTATTAGGTTTGATCTTTTCACAGCATTCCCAAATTTCTGAATGTTTAATGCCTGGATTTTTTTGAGTTTTAACATTTTATTTGACCAAGGTATCAAGTTCTCTTATTCTGTCTTCAATGTCTGAGATTCTCTCTTCCATCTCTTGCATTCTGTTTGTGAGGCTTGTCACTGAGGTTACTTTTTTGAGTTCCTAAATTTTTCATTTCCAGATTCTTCTGAGTTATTCGATTTATTGATTCTAGTACCACTTTTTGCTGCTGAATTGTTTTATGCATTTTATTCTATTGTGTTTTCATAGATTTCTTTAAGGAGTTTATCCATTTCCTGTTTAAGTAAAACTAACATATTCATAATAGGTATTTTTTAAGGCTTTGTCTTATGCTCCAGAAATGTTGGAATATTCAGGGCATGCTGTGGTAGAGTTGTTGGCCTCTCCTGGAGACATATTGGCTGTTATTGGTTGTGTTTTTTCACTGGCATCTAGGCATCTAGGTTTAGGAAGATTGTAATTCTAGGTGTTGATATTATGTTTTGACTTTGATGGATGGGTGTTTTGTTCCTTGGTTTTTGTTGTTCTCTTTGATTCTTAAGGTATGTGGTAAGTCAGTGTTGCCTGGTAGGAAATTTTTTTGGGATTCTGATAAATGTGGCCATTTTCGTTTTGGATAAGGTATGTTATTAGGTATTGGGAGTTGACAGTTAAGAATGGGGAAGTGATAGGAGGTGTGGTGAGTTGGTCCACAGGAGAGAAGTTAATAGGGTCTTCAACTAGGATCTGCTTAGCTCCCTGGGAATGGGACTGAGAGTGATGTGAGACCTCAGCAGGCATTCTGTCATAGAACTGGGGCTATGTTTGGGGGTTTGATTTGGAGGGAAGGGGAAGGTGATGATCTACAGTTAGCCCGCCTGCTTCCCTGGAATTTATCATCAACCTTAGAATAGCAGCATCTTTATTTCAAGATAAATGTTTGAAGTCTTTTTTCTTTTTTTTTCTGTTTTTAAATTTTATTTTATTTTTTATTTCATTTTTTAAATTTTATAATTCAATTTAATTTTACTTATCAGTCATGGATTCCTTTGTTCTCCTCCCTCCCTGACCCTCACCTTCTCCCCAGCCCACCCTTCATTCCCATCTCCTCCAGTGCAAAGACTTCCCTGAGGATTGAGTTCAACCTGGTAGATTCTGTCCAGGCAGGTCCAGTCCCATCCTCCCAGGCTGAGCCAAGTGTCTCTGTATAAGGTCCAGGTTCCAAACAGCCAGCTCATGCACTGAGAACAGGTCCCGGTCCCAGTGCCTGGATGCCTCCCGAACAGATCAAGCAATCAACTGTTTCACTTGTCCAGAGGGCCTGATCCAGTTGGGGGGCTCCTCAGCTATTGGTTCATAGTTCATGTGTTTCCTTTTGTTTGGTTATTTGTCCCTGTGCTTTTTCCAATCTTGGTCTTGACAATTCTCGCTCATACAAACCCTCCTCTTTCTCGCCAGTTGGACTCCTGGAGCTCCACCTGGGGCCTGACCAAGGATCACTGCATCCAGTTCCCTCAGTCATTGGATGAGGTTTCTATCATGACAGTTAGGGTGTTTGGCCATCCTATCACCAGAGTAGGTCAGTTCAGGCTTTCTCTTGACCATTGCCAGCAGTCTATTGTGGGGGTATCTTTGTGGATTTCTGTGGGCCTCTTTAGCACTTTGCTTCTTCCTATTCTCATGTGGTCTTCATTTATCATGGTCTCTTATTCCTTGTTTTCCCTCTCTGTTCTTGATCCAGCTGGGATCTCCTGCTCCCCTAAGCTCTCTTTCCTTTGACCCTTTCCCTTCATTACCCCCACTCATGTCCAGGTTGTTCATGTAGATCTCATCCATTTCTCTGCCATTGGGCTATCTATGTGTCTTTCTTGGGGTCATTTTTCTTTATTAAGAAATTTTCTACTCACTCCACATACTATTCACAGATCCTCCCTCCTCGTTCCTCCCACCCTCCAGCCCTCTTTCCCAAGTCACCCCACATCCCCACATCCCCCAAATCGAGGTCTCCCATGGGGAGTCAGCAGAGCCCAGCACACTGAGCCTAGGCAGGTCCAAGCCCCTTACCACTGCACCCAGGCTGAAATCTTTTTCTGTTAGTTCTGCTTCATTATGGTTATGATTTTTTTTGTAAGACTTCCACTGATGGACACTCATGTTACTAACAGATTCAAACTTCCCAGGTCCCCAGGTAAGTCTTCTTGTAAAGATGTGTAGTGTTCTCTTTAGGGTGGGCACAAATATTTGCTATTTTAATTAGACAGTTTCAAAGTGACCAGTTACATTGTCATCTCCCTACTCTTTTTATTGATTAATTTTGTTCTTTGGCAATTTCATACACACGTACAATTTATATTGGCTCATTCACTTAATAGTTACCTCCAGTGCCATCCAGACTGGCATAAGTGACAGCTTGTTTATTCTTTGCAGTGGTTGAATAGTACTCTACTCTATGTATGAATAACATTTTTTTTTTTATCAACAAATAATTTAGAGGACATTTTTGTTTCCTGTCCTTGGCTATTGTTAGCCACCCTCCATATACAATTAACATGGAGTGTTCAGTATGTTGATTTAATTTCTTTGGATGCAAATAGTGGGTTTTCTGGGTCATGCTCTAGTTCTGTTTTCAGGTGGCTGTTGTATAATTCCGTGTTGTTTTCACAATACCTTCACTAATTTACATTCCCACCAACAAAGACTCTCTTTTCTCCTCATCCTCACCAGCTCTGGTATCTTATTCTTTGTTGACTGCCTTTTTTAGAGCGATGAGGCTACTCCTCACTGAGGTTTTGAGTGCCCTGATGATGATCAATAGTAAGCATTGTTGGCCATCTCTATTTTTCTTTAAAAGATTTATTTTTTAGACCATTCATTAATTTTTAGGTCACTCAGTTTAGTCTTGTGCTACAGAGCTTTTGTGATTATTGTAATTATTTAAAATCATTCCCTTGTCCAGTGTACAGAATTTTGTGTGTGTGTTTCCCCTATTCTGCTATTCTGAATCTGAGACTGATTCTTTACTTATTTGATTGTTTTCTTCACCTTGCAGAAACTTCTGAGTTTGATATGTCTGATGTATCTATTTATACTTTTATTTATTTTTTCCAATGTATTTTTTTTCTGATATTTTCATGTTTTAAATTTATTTTTTAAGTCTTTTTTTTTTTTTAGGATTTCATACATGCTTCTTGTTTTGACAACATTTCCACTTCTCCTTCCTCTCCAACTTTTTCCACACCTGCCTACACCCTATCAAATTCATGACTTCTTTTTTTTTAATTTTATTTATTTTTTTACAGATAGATTCATTAGTTTGTACACATTGTTATTGATAGTCTAAACATCTCTCTTCTCTTTCTGACTTTTTTTTCAATTATTATTGTTATATATTATACATACACACATATGTAGGTGTACATATACATACAACCTGATGAGTTCATTGTTACCCAAATGCATTTAGAGCTGACTACCAGGAATGGATAATATATCAGGGGACTCATTTCTAAAAAAGACCAATTCTTCCTCTCTCAGAAGACATTAAATTCCTGTAGCTCTTCATCTCTGGGTGGGCCCTTATGAGATTTCCTTCACCTATGTTGGCATGCCAACTGATAGTGTTGTTGTTCAGGTAACTATATGGCTGAGATTTCATAGGCACAGCTTCTTCTCATGTGTAGGAGAAACTATCTCACAATAAATCTATTGGTCTGCCACATGCCTATCAGGTATAGATGAGAGTGATACTCCAGAAGCTAAGGACTACCTTGATTGCACCCATGAGATGGCAGAAGAGATCAGAAAGGATCTTCACTTAGAGCCTTTGGAGGGGGCAAAGGCCATGCCAACATCTTATGTGTTTTCGCACCTAGTCTGTGGAATTATCAGTCAAGTTTATATTGTCTTGAACATTCCAACTTTCTGATGATTCCTTATGCAAGTTCTAGGAACTACAGCCTGGAGTTACTATTTCTAGGCAGAATTACACCCCAGTCAATATCTGAAGGGGAATATATCAGAGTATCTGGCCATAGTGTCTGGCGTCAGACACTTTCCAGTTAAATGTTACAGATTTAATTTTCCTGTTACTTAAAGAGTGGCTATAATATTCATGACCGAT